>NC_089175.1:1753629-1764099 GCF_947507565.1 Oscarella lobularis
CGATGACGTCGTCGGCGCGTTGTGCGGGATGAGGAGTCGATTTCCGCTCGGTTCTCACATGGACATCGACAAGTTGGAGCATCACGAGTTGCACGTTCACATCGTCGAACTCGTCGTGCTTTTCATTATCTTCGTCGTGTCGTTGCCCGCACTACTACCGCTTTATATCTTTCTGCTTGTGATGGCCTACGCGGGACCGGCGAAGATGAAGGATCCCGAAGTGATACGTCGACAGGAGGAGCATCAGGATCACGATCAAACAGGTAAGATTTTTGTTTTACTCTGCTGCAAGCGTTTTTGGATTGTATTGTTGTCTTTAGACGAAGCAGACCAAAATCTTGTCAACCATCGGATGCAAGAGTGGCTCTTACTGCAGCGAGAACTGAAGCGACGCGGCCTCTTGTCCGATCATCAAGAAATTGAAATGGATCAAATTGGGATACAGTGGTATCCCAGCGGCGACGACATCAACCTCATTGAAATTTTGCACGGTAAAGAAAATTCGTGGTATTGTTAAATGACTGGTGATGTTGGATTTATAGCCATGCTCGTTGGCTTGGTTGCTATTACCGCATGCGGAAACGTCATCCCTTCGTACATGGCTATTGTCATTGGAGTGGTTTGCGTCGATTTCTACGAGGTGAGAAAATTTCAAATATAAATACTATGAATAGGAATTTGTCTCTCTTTATATATATAGTTGGGTGTTGTAATTGAACAGATTTTTCGTCTTCATGACGCTTTACACGCTTTTCCCGTTCATGGTAAGTCAGAGAAATGGGAAGCTTATATTTTAATTAATTATGTTTTTCGTAAGGAATGGGCGGTCTTTGTGGTGCTCTTTTTTCAAGTCTCAGTTTTGTACACAACAGGTAAAACCCTAAATTCATAACGCTATGAAGAGATCGCGTTTATCTCTGTCTGTTTTCTCAGGGACGATCGATTTCTACATTTTTACGGTCACGAATTTCTGGGCAGTGCGGCGGTTCAGTATGGTGTTCAATATCTCGGTTTGATTGCCGTCTGCGCTTGGGTTGTCGTCTCTATGCTCATCGTCTACGGTTCGCTCTGGTCGCTCGGTCTTCTCGCCACCGAATCGGCTCAGTTTGGAAAGTGGCGCACGGAAATGCGAGAAGACGGAAAGACGGCGTGGGCTTCGCTCAAAAGAATTGTTATGCATTCGTGGAGAAAAAGCTGCGGCAGGCATGCTGGTGAAGATGATCCTGCCCATCATGATGGCAATGGAGAGGAAATGCGGGAATTTCCAACGGGTAATGACTTGCGAAATGCTGCTCTGTCCGAATCTTCATCGGTTTAATTAATTAAGCAGATTGATTTGCGTCGTTTTGTCCTGTGTAACTTGGTACATTTATCGGACAAGTGCGCATGCCGCGTCCCCGCGTGGGGTAGAAACCTAAACGTCATCCACCCCACCGTAAGGATAAACACGAACAGCTGCGTGGGTCTCTTTCTTCGCAAGCGCAATGGCGAAGTTCGACGCCGTCGAACTCGACCTTCTAGAGGAGGAAATATGCCAGGAAGAAGAAGAAGAAATCGAAACAGAGAACGCGGGAAACGTCATCGAAGTGATCGAACCCACCCCGGATGACGAAAACGATCGTACCGACCCGACGCGAGACTCTCCCAGTCGAACCGACGCTCCGGAGGGCGAAAACGAAGCGGCGGCGTCGGCGGAAGGCGGCGGCGGCTTCGCGAAAATCGTCAAAACACTTCAGGTCATACGCGACTGGGCGAAACGCAAAGAGCGACAGCCGCCCGAGCCCGATCCCCTTCTCAAACGCCTCAAAATCGCCGCTCCGAATCTCTTGGACGAGTTCGCCGTCGACGACGACGCGATTGGCGGCAAAACGGACGGAAACGGCGACGGCGGCGGCGGAGAAAACGCGCGACGACGCGGCAAAGTGCCGTGGATCATTAATCCGTCGTCGGAGTTTCTCTATCGATGGCTCTTTCTCGTGACGCTCGCCGTTCAGTACAACGTTTGGTTGATCATTGCGCGCGCCTGCTTCAGCGAGCTGCAAGAGGAATATTTCGCCGCGTGGATTACGCTCGATTACGCGTGCGATTCGGTCTACATCATCGACATGGCTTTTCAATTTAGAACAGGTAAGGCAAACCGTAATCCGATTTCCCACGCCAGACAGATCGACGTTGTCATGGCACTACCTTACAGTAGCCTGTGATGGAAGACTTGCGGTTTTTAGAGGGTAGTTTCTTAGACAGGCAGACGTTACCGTGGTTATTCAAAACTCAATTTGCCATAGCTGATCATACAGAAGCTAGGAGCCTCTGATCATAGACATGCATATGCACAGATATTCATAGACACATAAGTTTGTGTGAAAAACTCGGGACAGACACAATAATCAACGTTGCTATGGTATTTTAGAATGGACCCTGACGGACCCCTCAGCTCAATTTGCATAGACGCTACTGGACCATAAATTAGCTAGGATCTAAACACATGCAAATTTCTATTTAATTAAAAGCGTAATCGACGATAAAGTCTTGGACAGACAAGGCAGTCGTTGCTATGCTATTTTCAACTCTGAATTCAATATAACACTAATGATATCTATAGTTAATTTAATCCTTGTTATTTTTTTTCAATCGAAACCCTTAGGTTATCTCGAACAAGGTCTCCCCGTGAAAGATCTCACCAAACTCGCCTGGCACTACGTCAAATTGAAGGCCTTCTGGCTCGACGTCCTATCGATTCTACCCCTCGACATCTTCTACATCGCAACGGGCCCGAGCGCCGTCGCCCTTCGTCTCAACCGTCTCTTCAAAATCCATCGCATGTGGCTCTTCTTCAGCAAAACCGAGAGCAAAATCAGCTTCCCAAACGTCTTTCGCGTAACGAGTCTCGTCCTCTACATCATGATCT
Organism: Oscarella lobularis; assembly: GCF_947507565.1. Lineage (NCBI taxonomy): Eukaryota > Metazoa > Porifera > Homoscleromorpha > Homosclerophorida > Oscarellidae > Oscarella > Oscarella lobularis. The sequence continues at coordinate 1,756,538 of NC_089175.1, forward strand.
GCATCCACTGGAACGCGTGCATCTACTTCGCTCTCTCCAAGTCGATCGGTCACGGCACCGATCGCTGGGTCTATCCGTCGCCAATCGGCGAATGGGGCAATCTGACTCGCAAATACGTCTACAGTCTCTACTGGTCGACGCAAACCCTGACGACGATCGGCGAAACGCCCGAACCGGCGACCGACGCCGAGTACGCTTTCGTCATATTCGACTTTCTCGTCGGCGTGCTCATCTTCGCGACGATCGTCGGCAACGTCGGCTACACGATATCGAACATGAACGCGGCGCGAAACGAGTTTCAGGATCGCATGGACGGCATCAAGCAGTACATGCACCAGCGCAACGTGAGCAAGGACATGGAGACGCGCGTCATACAGTGGTTCGACTATCTGTGGACGTCGAATCATTCGCTCGACGAGCAGCAGATTCTCGACACGCTGCCGGACAAGCTCAAGGCCGATATAGCGATCTACGCTCACTTGGCGACCCTGCGCAAAGTCGACATATTCAAGGATTGCGAAGCCGGTCTCCTTCAGGATCTCGTTCTCAAACTTCGTCCTCAACTCTTCTCGCCCGGCGACTACGTCTGTCGGAAGAACGACGTCGGCAAGGAGATGTATATCGTCAAGCACGGACGACTTCAAGTGCTCGGCGACGACGAGACGTCCGTCTTGACGACGCTCGTCGACGGGAGTTGCTTCGGCGAGATTAGCATTTTGAATTTGGGTGGCGTTAATAATCGACGAACGGCGACCGTGCGATCGGTCGGCTATTCGTATTTGTTCTCGCTCGCGAAACGCGATCTTCTCGAGGTGTTGACCGAGTATCCAGTCGCCAAGCAGAGGCTCGAGGAACGGGGACGGAATATATTGATTAAGGATGGGCTGTTGACGCGCGAGGAGGCCGTTCGCGAGGAGAATCGGCCGCGAACGGCGGTGAGAAGATCGTCGCGCGGGGGCGGGGTTGTCGTTAGTTCGGTGCCGTTTGACGATCGGGCGGTCGGACGCGGGACGTCGCGGGATCTCGAGGAGGAGGTGAGAGCGTTGAGCGAGAGTTTGAAGCGATTGAGAAGCGAGTTCAATACGAGTCAGATGAAACTGAAGCAGAGGATATTTCTGCTGGAGAAGAAAGCGGCGATGGCGACGGTTTAATTAATTATTATTAAGTAAGAACGAACATGGGATTTGTACGTTATTATCAGCCTTTTTGCTGATTTTTATTTTTTTCTAAGATTATTGATTGATTTGTTGTTGTTGTACAGCGACGCGTTGTTTTTTATACTAGACACTGTACAGTACATGCACATGGGCAACTCGCTGCAACTTCTTTTGCATTACGTCTTGGCAGAAATGCTGATTTCAAATCTCCAATGCAATTGCGGAGAAATGAAATCTGCTGCACTTTATTGGTGAAATAATTTTTTGATAGCGAAAATCGTTGTCTGACGGCACCTACTGCGCATGCGCGTACTAGAAACGCGACCTCGCAAACGAACCGACGCTTCGGAGGACGAAAATGGACGGAAAAAGGTGGCCATTTCGCGACGCCAAAACACGCATGGCCGACGACATCGTCGTCTCGGCGATCGGTGAGCTGCAAGCAAGGATACTAGAGGGATACTAGTATCCTTGCTGCAAGCGACCCAGACATTTAGGGGAGACGAGACAGCGTTCAATTATGACTAAGAAAGGCGGCGACGGCACAGTCTAAAGGCATTTCGGGGACTTTTTTCCAAGGTCGGTCGATTAATTAATCGCTATGTTATTGTACAGCGCACCTATTTCATTAGAGTCACATCTGTATGGACTCGGACGTGCGTCTTTTCACCACACCACACCGCACCGGTCCTGATTCCTCTCGCGATGCGCTGTGTCCCTAGAGATGATCATTTGTTCCCACGTCATTGCTTCGTCGCCTTCTCCTAACAAATGGCAGCTGTCGTCGTTCTGACGATACTTCATGCAATTGCATGTCACAGTAAATCTGTTTCTCTTTTTCTTATATCAACAATTCACGGTTCTTCTCAGCCAGCGCTCATCCCGTGCAAAAGAGACAATCGTCTACAGAAAGTGGTGAGAACGTGAGGAGGGGAATGCATGCACGAGACGGGACGGAACGTTGTGGTCCCAACCGCACTGTCTTGTGTAAATATCGCAGCTATAGAACGACGAACTGACTCTAGGCGACTTTTACCTCGTCGCGAATGGAAGTCACCTATTGGCCGTCGATCTCCGGTTGAGATCCGTTCGCGTGTTGCAGTCGACCGGCGGCGGGGTCATATCGATTCATTTCAATGCGAGCACGTCGCAAATCGTCCTCTGTAACAATCGGACGAACGAGATTCGTTTGACGGGTATACGAATCTATTTTCGGGGGGTTGGCTTGTCGATTCTTTTTCTCGGCCAGGAATCAACGCCGGCGATCCGACGACGCTGATAGTCAAAGAAGAGAGCGACGGGCAGAACAAAAACAGGAAGGTACTCGAGTTGAAAGCGTGTGCGGTGGACTGGACGACGCGACGACTCTACTGGATCAATGGACGCGGCGGGGGTCGACTCGTCTATAGCGATTTCAGCGGACGTCACGACACGTTATTGGAGCAGCACACCGATTATAAAACGGTTCAAAGCATGGCCATCGATTCGTCGATAACGGACAAAACGTTCGATGTGCATATATGTGGAAAGTGCTTTGTTGAAAAGGTTTGTTCTCAACAGGGTGCTTTACTACACCAGGCAGGCAAGGATAGGAAAAGTGGAAATATCTCCGTCGGGCCGAATCACCCGCACCAAAGACGTCATAGGCGGCGGGGGTGGGGACGACGACGACGACGACGACGATGACGACGACGACGGCAGTTCTTCTAGACCTTGCATATCGTTGGCTCTCAATGGATCTGCGGGAAAATTATATTGGATTGAAGATGGTGTTCACGGAGCCAAACACTATGACTTGAAAACTAGAAAAAGCGTAAGTTTTCCTGTTCGTTTTAGTGAAAGAGAATGGATCGCTACGCTAGGGTACAATTACCGGAGCGAGACGTCCTGTTGCAATTGCTGTCAGTCAGTCAACCGTGGCAGTGATCGAGACGTCCAGTATTAGAACGGTTGACTCAAGCGCGGGCACGACTTTTATGCAGCGTAATGTCGACGGCGTGGGAGCAGATCTGACAGCAATTGCTGCGTTTTCTGCACAACAGTCAACAGGTACGACGAGGCTCCGCGTGCGTTTTTTTTTTACTGCACTTCTCTGCATAGTAGTAGTGGTCCCGACTTCTCAGACTCCGCTTAGAATTGACCAAATCGTTGCTGGCGCGAATCCAACCGATTCGACGAGTGATCGAAAACCCACTTCTGCTTCGATCAATAAGATGAACAATGCAGCGACGAAACCGTTTCCTGAAAATGGAAAACGGTCGACGGGCAGTGTCACCGCCGCGAATCCGACGACCGGGAATCCGACGACGGGAGAACCGACCATGACGTCACAACAGTGCAGATGTCAAAACGGAGGAACGTGCGTTGAAGAGAAACCGGAACAGAAAATAGTCTGCAAGTGCGTATTCTATTAATTAAAGATTGCTAATGCGCAGTAATTGTCTTGCTCTTTAGATGTCGTAGTGGTTTTGCGGGCGAACTTTGCGACTTGTGTGTGAACGACGTGCGAATGTGCGACGCTGATGAGGCGAATCCAGAGTTCACAAGTGGCCGCAACCGCAAACTTTTTAATTTTTTTAATTTTTTTGACGTTTTAGGCAGTGACGTACGAGGTTCGGGTCTTTTTATGGGCGTCGGAATCGCTTCTTCCGTTGTATTAGCTATTCTCATGATGCTCATTGCGCTCTTCAGGTAATCTGACTAAGAGTCTTTCAGCTAAAAAGTTGCTCCGAAAACCCACTCTTAGGTCGAAGCCCAGAAAAACGCCAAGCAAGTCTTTGGAAATGGTTAGTAATGGTCGCAGCAATACACTTACTTGTGATCTATTGTCTATTGAATAGTCCACAGTGGCTACTAATAAATCTGCAGTAGTGACAGAACGTGGCAGATCAAGTGACTCTGAGAAACCCGAGCAACCCGAGCAAGAAAAAGTTTATTCTCAAAACTTTAGAGTGCTCTGAAATTCTATTGTTTCTATATAGGAAGACGAAGTTGATTACCACTCGTACATGGAAGTGTCTGACAGAGAGGAAAAGGACGACTCCGCCGCCGATGCTGACGACTATTTGGAACCAGATGCTAATCCTGATGACTACTTGGAACCAAACGATTTTGAAGCAGACTACGACAACCGCCTTACTTTGGCAAATGAGATTGTCAGTGCTTATGGTGCACGGTCACAGTTCGCTACGTCTTCAAATGCGACGCCACTGTACGATAACAACGGCAGTGCGATGGCATTCGTGCGCACGAGCCGGGGGCCTCTTCCTGCTACGCATACATACGACAATAAGTTCTAGTAAGCCTTCGCACGACGCCTAGCTGAGGGGAATCTGCCTATATGAGACTCTTTTTGCACGGGTAGATTGTTTTTCGACATTTCGGTTTAGGGAATTAGCAGGCAGACGTTGAATTAGAAATAATCTCCGACAGGAGTCAGTCGAGTTGTAGGAATCACTTTCAGTGTACGCACGTGCAATCGGCGACGCCCTAATTCCTTTTGCGAGCGACGGTTTCCCAGACGTACAGGTTCACTTTTCTAAAGACATGCAAGCGACGTGGCTGATTGTTTTTGCAGTCGCATCTCTCAGCGACGGTAACGGTGCCAACACGCCGTCTCCGTAACTCCGACGATTATTTTTCTAGCCGTTGATCGATCTCTGACAAAAAGGCAATCGTCCGAAGAGAATGCTAAGATAGGAAACGGTAAGTCTACGTGTAGACCCTATGCCATCCATCCTCTTTTCGCGACTCTACCGTCTGGTATACGTATCATCAATACAGTAGTAGCAATTAAACAGAAGTAGAGGGAGAGGGGGGTGAAGAGAGCATAGATTGTTCACCGGCACCGGCGCCACCCTAAACACGTACGTTCGTCTAATGCAATTTTGTAGTTAGTAACCTTGTGGCTGCTCTGCTCTGCTCTGACAGGGTGGGTTGTGTCTGATCTAACTCTTCTCATTTTTCTTAGACAAGTTTTTTCTTGTGGCCAATGGCAGTCATCTGTTGGAAGTTAATCTCGAACTAAATTCCGTACGCGCGCTGCAGTTCACAGGTAGCGGAGTCTCTTCGATCCACGTCAACGCGAATACGTCTCAGATCTTTATTTGCAACGATCGGACGAATGAGATTTGGCGGACAGGTGGGTGCAAGCTTCTTACTCAATCCGCTTTTGGTCAATTTGTTTTGCGACAGGTGTTGGTGTCGGAGATCCTACCACGCTTATCGTCCAGAAAACTGGCAAAGAGAACGAAAACAGGGAAAAACTGAAATTGGAGGCTTGTGCCGTGGACTGGGCGGCTCAACAACTCTATTGGATTAATGGCGATGGTAGAAAAGGCAAACTGGTGCGCAGCGATTTCAGTGGAAACACAGACACGCTGATTGATGAACATGGCGATTACAAGAAAGTTCGAAGTATGGTTGTCGATCAATCAATCACAGACCAAACGTACAATTCAGCAGACTCTCCGCTTTTACTGCAAACAACTGTCTTATTTAGGGTGTTGTATTTTGCTGGAGATAAGACCGTGGGAGACGTGAAAATACCTCAGTCCGGCAAAGTAGATCGCACTAAAGATTTCATAGGAAACGACGATAACGACAACGAGAAGGATAGTCCTATATCGGTAGCCCTTGATGACTCGACGAGGAAATTATATTGGATTGATGGTAACGACGAGTACGTCAACGTTTATGACTTAGAAGAGGAGGAAAGCGTAAGTTTCGACCTACAAGAAAAAGAGAAACTACCGCACCGACGCACTGTGCATAGGATGCTGTTGCCGGTGCCGGAACTCCCGTCGCAATTGCTGTGGGTCAGTCAACTGTGGCAGTCATTGATTCGTCTAGCATTCGAATAGCCGACACGCGCAACACAAGCAGCAGTTTTGTGCGGCGCAGTGTTTCCGGCTTGGGTACAGGTCTAACAGCAATTGCAGCGTACTCTAAGATTGAGTTATACGGTAAAAAGAACATTTTCTCGCATCTACATGCAGTACTGTAGACTTTTTGCTCTTAGCTACATTATCTCCCAGCACAAGTGTGCCGTCAACGCAGACGTGGCCTACAAATCTCAGCGATGGAACGAGTGCACCCCTGCCAAATCAATTAGCGACAACGTTAGTGCCTACCAAAGGATCATCTCTAGAGCCATCTGATAGCCCGTCAACTACTCAGACGGCACATGTGACGACAAGTGGCTTTTCAGCTAATCAGGCGGCACATACGACAACAGATGGATCGTCAACTACTCAACCGGCACATACGACGAGTCGTTTTCATCTTGTGTCTGACAAGGCGTCTGGGACACAACCAATTCCCACAAATCGCTCTTACTCTGGTACGGAAACGAAAGTGGATTCAAACAAGAGCGACAGCTCTGGTTTGAGTATTTATTACTACATTGGAATTGGCATAGCCGTTTCAATCGTTGTAGCGGCTATCATAATAGTCGTCGTGGTTGTCAGGTCAGTATTGCAAATTTTGAAAGCGTCCTTTTCCTAAGCTCACTTCTTTGCTAAGGCGCAAGACGCGTCGTAAAGCAGGCTTCCACTCGGTTTGCTAAATTCTTTTTTTATTTTTATGTCTAATATTGACGTGACAAACTATAGTCGACTGTTTTGGCGAATCGAGTCACTGTTGCCACGGGCAGGTCAACACGTAAGTATGTTGGGACGCCCGGCGGAGGCACGAGCGTGACGTATAACGGAACCTCTGTCACTGTGACACCATTGGAAGAAAATCTTGTATCGTTTGCTATTCTACTACAGAAATTTTTCTATTTAGCCTGTTTTCTTTGTTTGTAGAGAGACGTGTCTAATGATCCCGTGTATGAAGAGATTCCTGAAATAGGAAACAATGACTCCATTTCGTTTAGGAATCATCAGATAGACCGCGATTCAGGTAAGAAAGTAACCGAGATGTAACTTGAGGAGAGTTCGACCAAAGTCTGCTCACCTACAGGAGCGGCAACACAAAAGAACGACGAAACTGCCGCATATTATATTGATTGGGCAGAAATAAATACTATGAAACAGTCGGATGATTTGTATCTTTCACCTCACCCTCAGTGATGAGAGAGAAAGATCGATGATACATATATAGTGCACAAATGATAACTAAAAACTTTTCGTTCACTCAAGTTATTTTTAGACTCGTATACGGGCTCTAAATAGAAGACTAACAAGTACACACGCAGAGCACACGCAGTCACGCACCTCACTGTCACTCATCCTCTTGGACTCTCCCAATGGCAACAGGAAAGGCGACGTCTCCGCTGTTCATATTTTCAATTGCACTTCACCGTATATTCAGGACATTTTTCTTATAACCGTAACCGAACCGCGTTTCTGCTTCAGTTGTTCTTGTTGGCGCTCTTCCCTCTGCAAGGGCGAAATCGTCGAC
>NC_089175.1:2079366-2279130 GCF_947507565.1 Oscarella lobularis
CCCTGTTCTAAAATAGTGCCATGTTAGAAGGAACTATATTAGAACAGGACTATATTAGAACAGACTCGGTCCCAACGTGCACCCATGCAGGCCATGCAGGCCATGCACGATAGCTACAAGGCGGTCACTGGCATGAGTTTTCATCTGCTTCTGCACTGAAAAGAGGTTGTTCTAAAATAGACCCTGTTCTAAAATAGTGCCATCTTAGAAGGCACTATAATAGAACAGGACTATATTAGAACAGAAAGTTTTGGCGCCATTTTCACTCTCTGGGTATGACAAGGCGTCGCAATCAATACACAATAAATTTCATCACTGCATGCTGGTGTAAAACGTCGTAAACCTTTGCTGAAAATCGCTAATCGAGTTACGAAGCCGTTGTCAGGGGTGGCTACCTATCTTAACGTAGTTTGCTACTGCGCAAGCACCTTACATCATTGGGCGTTGCTGTTCTAATATAGTCCCGTTCTAATATAGCCCGCCCCCGACTCAGCAAGGTTGGAACGAGTCTAGGGTTTTTGGGACGCGCTCCCAACCGAGTGATTACGTCTATACATATAACACATTATACATCATCTTAAATCTAAATTCATTAGCTTTCTTTCTGTGCAAACCGTTTTAAATAAATGTCGCCGTTTTGGAAATAATGCTGGTTTGAAAAAGAGTTTTGGGAAACCATGTTTTATGTATCTCAAACTGTTTGCGACTTTAAATAAACACTAAAAAATGCATTGCATCAAAAAAGGTTTTCGAAAAATTCGTTCAAAAACCAACTAAACTGGCTAGAAGGAATTTTTCCTTGCTCGTAGGGCAGTCTATAAGGCGAAAATGTGTTCTCTTTTATGCATAAACTTTTTTAACGGGATTTTGCAAAATCAGGTCGTGCTGACAGAGTACCACCGGTACTTGAAGTCCAGACATGAACATGCGCAGTTACAATGCATTTTGAGTCTTATAGAGAACACTAGAAGCAAGGAAAAATTCCTTTCAGCCATTTTCGTTGGTTTTTGAAGCGAATTTTCGAATTTTAAAGTTTATTTTTAGTATTTATTTAAAGTCGCAAACAGTTTGAGATACATAAAACATGGTGTCCCAAAACATACCGGCTTTTTCTAAACCAGCATTATTTCCAAAACGACGACATTTATTTAAAAACGGTTAGCACAGAAAGAAAACTTATGAATTTAGCTTTAAGATGATGTTAATGTGTTATATGTATAGACGTAATGACTCGGTTAGGAGCGCATCCCAAAAACCCTAGACTTGTTAAGTCGGGGGCGGGTGATATACGGGCTGTGCTTTCGCGAGCGTTAGGCCCATTAGCTCAACGCTTGTGCGTCTGAATCTGAACACGGCAGGTCAGTGAAAGCCATATGGGACTTGGGAAACAGCTGCGTCATTTGCAGGCAGCTGTCCCAAAAGCATGATGTTCCAAAACCGTTGCACGACTCTACTCATCTATAATCACTCTGCTCTATTCCGCGCGTGGGTCTGGCTAATTGATGCTCACGCTTCTGCAACCTGTCTATAAACACAATCGCTAGAACAGAAAGAGGCAGTAAATTTTTAGAAATAGCGGCACTAAAATTTTCTTTTTAGCACGAGATTAGTGGAGTGTTCCTGACAACGTTTTCTGTGAGTGATTTAATTAAAAGTGGTGTCATTTCTAAGCCTTGCAGGTTTTAAGTGCATTTTAGAAGAAGAGCAATTCACTCACACATTTCAAATCAGGGCAACAGAAAGTTTCTCGAGCTGCCGAATAAAGTGCGCATAGCTATAAGTACTTGCCAGTGGACGCTGACGTTTATTTGCAACAACTACAAAACGATTTCGCGGAACAAAAACAACGACAAAAGAAAAAAATGAAGCAGCATGAAAAAGACTCAGGCAAAACGTTTCAAAGACTCCAGCCTTATTGCGCGTACGTAAGGCGCGCAGTGACGCGGAAAGAGTTAATATCAGTTCCTCCAAAACCCGTCAATGCCAGAAAAACCAATCCATTTTTTTCAAAAGACTGACTTGTAACAGCTACAACGTTCACGTTGGCGTTAGTGATGTCAAAGCCAATGAGGTTAGGCGGTTCTGTTAGAGCAGAACAGTCTGGAGTGATGCATGCATACGTGCTAAGGCCAACCGTTCCGGTAGTTCCAATAGCAGTAATGACAAGCGAATTGACAAGGAGGGAGGACGGAGGACAAATGGCGAATTTCAAGTAAGTAGTTTTGAGTGTGGGCACAAATCCAACGCCTGTTAGCGTGGGAATTGGCAACAGATCTGGCTTATACCATGACGCAGCAGACGATTGTGGAACGCTTTCGGTGATCAGATTTTGCAATTCTTGGAGAGGAGGAAACGTCGGAATGTCACGGTCCAACAAGAAGAAGCGGACGGCAAACACGTACTCGATGCCATTGGCTAAATTGGCCGTACTTGTGAATGTCAGAGTACGACCATAACTGCTTCGGTACTTGAAGCGAATTTCAGGCACATATCCGCCGGTAATTTGGTTGTTTCCAATATCCGCGTCACTCGATGAGCTAACAGTCATCTTAATTATTCCCAAGTTCGGTTCCCATTCCATGTTATTGGGAATGCTGATATAAACTACCACCGTCTTATCGTCGTACAGCATCGTATCGCTTTCACAGAGCAGCAGCGTGTAATTGTACACTTCATTTGCTCCAGGTCTCTGGTTTTGTTGCACGGTGAAGATCGTCGTGATGTTGGTGAAGTTGCTATAATCCTGGCCAAAATTCGCTACAAAAAGGAGGCAAAGATGTTTTAACAGTTATTAGTCATTTCTGGACTGTTATTGCGCGTTACCGTAGGAGGCGCCAACTAAAAGACAAACGATCAGGACACGAGCGACCGACAGCATTTTTCAGGTTAGTCGTTTTGAAGGCAATGACCAGCGCATTCGAGACAGACTTCTTATATACGCTGCAGTCGTTGCCATATCAACAAGTAACACCGAGGGATGCACGCGATGTGCACAGTAGGCGGGCCTAGTGATATTGCTCGTGGGTCGAGATCGCGGTCAGCGGCGGCCTCTCAATCCATTAACGTCGTACCAGTTTGTGCTCTCACGGGAGTTATTACTCCCACGACATTATCCTCACAGGTGGCGGCATAGCGGCTTTTATAAAATTATTCAGAAGCAACGCCTCTTTTCTGAGTTTATCTTAATTTTCTGCGCGGACGACTTAGGAACTACGTTAATTGCGCAGTTTTCTTACTGTGTGAATGCTATAGCGCCGATCGAGCGCAAGATGGTATCTCTTCGACGAAGAAGTGTGCATCAGCTGCATTTTGTTTCACTCCTCTAGATGCGGTCACTCCTCTGCATGCGGTCATCGTATCTTAGCTTCTGCTGCATGCGTTCACGGTCATCGTGTGGGTCAACCTTATAGCTTCCATCTGTGGCGTAATTTCTCAGCAATCAAGCCGTCCATGGGATAGGAAACGCTTCACGCAGCCTTCTAACTGTCTCCTCTTGGCATTCTATTAGGTTGGAAGCGGCTGCATCTCCTAATCCTGCTGACTTTCTTCCAAAAGTTTCTTTTGTGGGGGTGGTTTCTGTCCAGCTGACGTTATCTTTTTTCAGCAGGTTGTTTCCCACACTTGCATTCTTCTAAGGATCCAGACGGGGGTGCATGGGCAACTCCTTTATTATTTACCCGCCTACATACTCTAGCACAATGTCAGGTGGGAGATTAAAGCTTCCATCTGTGGCGTAATTTCTCAGCAATCAAGCCGTCCATGGGATAAGAAACGCTTCACGCAGCCTTCTAACTGTCTCCTCTTGGCATTCTATTAGGTTGGAAGCGGCTGCATCTCCTAATCCTGCTGACTTTCTTCCAAAAGTTTCTTTTGTGGGGGTGGTTTCTGTCCAGCTGACGCATGCTCTAGCCATAGCACAATATCAGGTGGGAGAGGAAGCGTTTTCGCGGCCATCTGTTTGTTTGTTGCCATGGCACTCATTAGGCGCATAAAAGCAGCGAAACAGCGTCACTCGTCACATTCTTTCAAACAACTTTCGCTGTGTATACCGCCTGAAACAATGATCTACGTTGTTGCGCTTGCTGCTCTCTTCGGGCTAGCCTATGGTGGGTTAGTAGGTAACGAGATGCTTTTATCCTGGGACCGGTTTTTCTTTCTATAGGGCAAGGGCAAACGTACACTCTGATTCCAACAAGGTACTACGTCGCGACAAATCAAAGGCCAACGGATCAACAAACGCTCAATTACACTCTCGATCTTTGCAATTCAATTTCGAACGCGTACGACGGCTATACTGCGAAGGTCTTTATCAACATTCCAAATAATCGAAACTGGACAGCGCAACTGGGCATCATTGAGTCAATAGCTTATTCGCAGGACGGCACAAAACTCGGGAATAACAGTCGGCCTGATCATACATCTGCTCCCACATTTGAATTTGCATACAAGAAAGAATACGGGTCCTTGGTACTGGTTATGACGTCCAATATCGCCTCCGCTATAGATTACACGTTTACAGTTGACTTTTATAATTCTTTCTCCACGCAAACGCTTGAAGACTACGAAAGCGATGCAAGAGAGTATTACAACTCTGTCAACAAAAGTGAGGCAGACAGTTGGTACATTCCGGTATTGATTCCAGTTGTCAAAAACGACGGATACGACTCTGTCGCGACAAAAGAGTCAGTTTATTACCAAATAGCCATTTGTGCGACAGATCCCAATAAAGCCCAAACTGCAGTAGTGACGGTGTTAGGACAAAATGTCAAAAGCGCGTTTAGCACTTACGTCTGTGCCGTTCCAGACTGCTCTCCGACAGTGAAAAACAACAACGTCATTGCGTACGATATCACAAACAGCATCTCAAACGTTGCAGTCTTCAAATCTTCTCAAATCACAAGCAGTGGGGTTTTCTACGTCGTCATCACTGGGTTTGGTGGATCTGGCACCAACGAATTCCAACTGGCAGCTCGCCTGTTGTAAGCAATTGACCAAAGACATGCTTGTCTTTTTTTTCGTGTTTTTCTGTTCATGCTCCAGCTGTTCTTGTACTTTCTTTTAGATGTGTGTTAGCCTTGTACGCGTATAGTCGTCGCAGTGAATAAAAAGAAGCTTCTGCTTTTCATTTGCCGTGGAGTTCAGCTAGTGGACTCACTTCTGCGTTTTGAGCAAAGAGCTAGTAGCATTATGTCAACCGACTGAAGTAACGCTCCACTTACTACCTATTCTCCTCACCTCTTCCTTAGTTCTAGGACTATATAGTATGTTCAACCGTTGGCCGCAAAAAAAGGCGCCCTAGAATCGATTATAGGAAGCCCTTTCGAGGCAGAATATCCGCGAGGAGACTGCGAACAATAGATGGCAAATGGAGAAAGACAGTTTGGTACAAATGTCTGCGCGCATTTTCCTCGTCGCGCGCACCGTCGCGTGCTAGCCTGGTCCCCAGACCCTCTCAAGAGCACCCGGTGTCCCTCTGGCAGGGATCCCTGCCCTCTGTTTAAGTGCCTACCCGCGCCACGCCCCTCGTGCGCTATCAAATACGTTTACCATTGAGTACATAAGCGGAAATAGGAGCGTTTCTCAGAAATACACTCTTTTAGGTTCTGCGAGCGTCTAGTTCACCTGTCTTGTTATTACACTGATGACAGGAGTCATAACAAAACGCCAGAGTAACTCTCTCCGGACGCCAGTGTCTCGCTGCCTGCGCGATCAAACCGCCGGACGGTCTTCTCCAGACCGCTCCGGCGCTTTGCTTCAGTTTCCTGCTGCCGCCTCCCTTTCGCAACAGTCTCTACCAGTCTTGGGAAGACTGGAAAGAGGGTTTGATCCGTTCCTGTGCCAATCTCATGCAACGGCCTGCATGGGCTGGGGACGACACAACTCGCCGTTACGTGTTGGCCTTGCGCATTCAAGGACCGGCTCGCGACGCCTTCCGCACCCTCTCAGACGTCGCCAAAGCAACGTTTGATTTCTTGCTCGAAGCCTTTCGCTCTCGCTCTCTGCCGGGTAACCGTCAAGAAGTCAAACGGTAGCCTTTTGCCTCCGTCAACACGGCGGCTCCGAACCGCTGCTTGACTTTGGCAACGCGATTTGCGGGCTAGCGGCTCAATCGTTTTCTATTATGTATGAAATTTAAATAAATTTTATTGGCGCAATTAGTATCTCACCTTTTGTATCCTAAAAACATCCACAATGTTTTTTCAATGTAAGAATTGCTTTCGAATGAAACTTGTGTTTTATGTCATGTTCAAGTTTCAAACTATTCTCGGGAGGTGTTAACAAGAGGTTTTCACCGACGCTATGGCTTGTGCAGTTTTATCAGCTTTAACTGCGTCTTGTAATGGTGGAACGAAATGGTAATGTTCAAAAATTTGCATCCGGGACTGCTCTACAACCTCGAGGAAAACGAACGATGACGGGCCAGCACGACGGTCTGTCCGGGCAGACACAGGTCAGACAGCCTAGCGGGCCAAACTATCTTTCGTCTAACGACACCTTTAGAGGCGAGATCTTAATAATCTGCAAGAAATCCTCGGCATCGGCGAAGAGCAAGCGCTAAAGCTGTACCAGGTCGGCTAAGAGCTCTTCCAGAGAAGCGAAAACAGTTCTAAGACGCGCAGGAAAACGAGAAGAGCGTAACGAAGGCTATCGAAGCGATGACAGCGAAGCAAGAGAACGAAGAACCGCTTCGAAGCGCGTACGGCGACACCGCGGAATCGTCGTCGTGGAAATCGTCGAGGGAAACGCCGCAATTAGCAATCGAGGCTCGAAAAGTGAAGAAGGAAGAGCCGAAGCCGACTCTCATCGATTTGACGTCGACGGAAGATGGCGACGACGATGTCCAGAGAGCGATCGCATTGAGCCTTCAAGACGCCGTAAGAAACGAGGGGGGTTAGAGATAGATACGTTTCAACGTTAGGATTAGCAGTGCAGCATGTCTTAGTAAACAGTCTCACAGATAAAAGTACTGACTGACTCAACTGTATCTCGTAGTGAATATTCTATTCGTTAGAAAAAGTTATTTATTCTTTATGCATAGAATCATATTAGTGGAGCTCCTCTGTCTCGAGAAGACCAAGATTTGAGCAGGTTCGAAACTTCCCCTAGACAAAAACTCAATCGTGAACTGTTGCCTCTCCAAAGAGCTGTCGAGGCTAGCATGGCCGATACGAAAGGCGGCTCAACACGCCGCCGCCGATATGACTCTCTCTTGCTTCACATCGATCCTCTCAATCCCCACGAGAGAATCCGCGACGGAACCAATCCGGTGGGAATCAAAAACGTTGGGAATACGTGTTGGTTTAGTGCCGTCATTCAGGTAGATAAAATAACAATTAAATTAGATTAAATAATTGGGGAGTTTTGATGTTTCATAGTCGTTGTATCATCTTCCCGTTTTTCGTAACGTCGTCTTGCAGCACGCGAGTCTCGACGATGCACGCGTCGTCAACGGCGACGTGCCGGAGAGCGAACGAGACCAAGCATCGAGTCCGGCCGTGGCGTTCGTAAAGGAGCTGAGAGACCTATTTGCACTCCTACTGGGAAGTCGACGAAAGTACGTCGATCCAACAAAAGCAGTACAGGTAAGAGAAGATTAATTAATTAATCACTATATATTTAGTAATACATTTGTGTCGTTAGAAACTCAAATCTACGTTCGCTTCCTCCGCATCTAACACAGCCTATCAGCAGGTAAGTAGAACCGTCCCTAATAGTATCTCAGTTAAACTGTATGTTCTCAGGATGTGAGTGAGTTTAACCATCTTCTCATGGAATGGCTCGAGGAAGCGTTCAAGACCGATTCGCCCGCCTTGAACCCGATCCTCGAACTCTTCTACGGTAAATTCTCCACGACGGGCATGAACGAGGGTAAGGAATTTAAAACGGACGGCCCGTTTGGCGCCCATCCGCTTCAAGTCCGCGGTTTTCCCAATCTCCACGCGAGTCTCGACGGATCGATGGTCCAGCGCGAAATCGAGCCCGTCAACGCAAGCGGCGTCGACGGCAACGGCGGTTCGGACGACGTCAAATCGGAACAGGAGACGTGGTTTCGTCATTTGCCGCCCGTTCTCATATTGGAATTATCGCGATTCGAGTTCAGTCCCACCGAGGGGAGAACGAAGAAGATACACGATAGGGTCGCCTTTGATGAAGTGCTCTACATGGATAGGTAGCCGTCCACAGAAAATAAATAATTATCTTTATTTATTCAAAAACTTTTTTTTCAGATATATGGAGGTTAATAAGGCCGTGACTCGAGAAAAACGACTAGAGGAGTACAAGTTGAAAGAGCAGCTTGCTGCATTGGAACAAGAACTCGAAAAGTAAATCGACTCTGATTATACATAATCAATATTTGCTATTCGAGTAGATATACAAACTATAAAGGCAAACGGGTTGCGCTGAGAGACGCGTTAGATCTCTCTTTGGAATTCGCACGATCAAAGAGAACGTGTTTGGATAGTAGCCAGGACGACATGATGCAGGTCTCACCCAAAGAAGAAACTAAAGGTAAGGGGCAATTTCAACAAATAAAAAGAGAGCTCTTTATAGTCGAACTTCGTTCTCTAGTTCTCTGCAGCACTCCGAATCCGTCTCCTCGACACGTCTCCAGCGACGTCGTGGAAACGCTGACGGAATATCTGAGTCGATGGCGAGACGAGGTGAACGAAGACGAACACGGTGAGAAAAGCGCACGCACGTAAACTCGCCCCCTCAAACGAGACGAATAGAACTGAGAAGGGAAGTAGAAAACGTTCGAACGAAAATCGACGAACTATACAAAATCGCAGAACTAGAAAACGTGTGCTATCGCCTCCACTCCGTTTTGGTTCACGAAGGCGAGGCGACGGGCGGTCACTACTGGGTCTACATTCGCGATCACGTCGCCGGCACGTGGCGAAAATTCAACGACATCTCCGTGACGTCGGTGACGTGGGACGAAGTTCGACGCGAGTCGTTCGGAACGCATCACACGGCGAGCGCCTACTGTCTCTTTTACATCAACGAAAAGGAAGCCAGTCGTATAAGTAATAACGGATAAATAGATTAATAATAAAAATTATGTTAATCTGGTCGTTGTAGCCTGCGAGGGGGTGGATCTCGTTCTGCCTGAACGACTTCGACGCTTGGTCGAAGATCACAATGCGGCGTTTCAGAAAGAAATCGACGATTACGATGCGGCGAAGGAGATTTCGGATCCGATGTCTCAAGCGGAGACGCTCGTTTCGGAGAGCTTCGAAACGGTTGCCAAGGGCAGCATAAAGTCATTGGAAGAAATCGTCAACGAGCAGTTCGTGGGCATATGCGAGAATTTGGGCGTTTTGGCGAAGAAAAGGAGCACGATTGACTTCGACGACGTGCGTCTCGAGCATTTTCTTTGCTTTTTGGAAGCGGCGCCGTGTTCGAGTCAAGTGCGAATGCACGCTCTCGTACTCGAGGGATGCAATCAGTTTCCCTTGGGCGATTATTCCGAGGACTGGTGCGTGAGACTTGGAATTAGAATGAGTAGCGTTTCATACGGTTGCTATAGTCACGACGATGTGAAAAAGATATTGCTTTCGAAACTCGACGATACTCCAGTGGAAGCGAGAGAAGAGGTCAAGGTACAGGATTGGCAAAAGTCATAGAAACCCTTTTGGGTTGGTAAACACTTTGGCTTTTAGGTTTGGGAGAATGCATTCAATCAACTTACTAAGATTTACACCTATTTGACACACGCTCTGGAACTCCTTCACGCTAAACAGTATTGGCAAAAAATTAATTAAATCATAATCGAATCATAATTTTAGGTATTCTGACGCCTTGCCGTTTCTCGTCCAAGTCGTCTTGTACAACAACGAATTGTCTGATAACGTCGATCCCCGTTGCGCTCTAACGGAGTCTCTTGTCAATTCCATTCTTTGTCATTGCATTAAGGTACGTTTTCACATCGACGTCACGTCAGTGTTTTTTTCTCTGATCGTTTTTTATCCTGTAGGAGCTCAGCGATGCATGTTGCAGCAAGGTGTTTGACGGGAACGAGATGGAAGCCCTGCAGGCGGTCAGAGACATGAACAACTTGGTGATACCGTGTCTGAACGTTCTCGATGACAACGGCGACGAAGAGCAAGGCAACGGCTTCTTGCACGAGCACGTCAATAGGACGTGGTGCGAATTATTGGCGATTCAGCAAAACGGTAACATAAGAGAAAAGGCGATTTTTTGTGTCACTCCTAATTTTTTGTTTAGATGATGAGAGAAATGATCAGTTGAGACAAGTTCTCGAAAAACTGCTCGACGTTTCCGCCACGAGGGATTGGGGCAGTGTTGACGTGCATTGCGAGGACTCGGCGATTAATCAAAACGATGTTCGTCAACGGTTTGTACATATGATGACAATTATGACACAGCAGTCTTAGTTCGACGGAAATTTATTTTAATTAATACACTGGTTTGGATTACATATCCGTGGGCCGCATGTTCGGTAGCGGAAAACGAGACCAAAGTTTAATTAAATTAATAATCACGTTGTGTTCCCGTATACTTAAAATGGCGGAAAGCGACGAGGAAGAATTCGCGCCGACTAGCCTTCAATTGAAGATCAGTTCGATATTCGACGATCTTAGCAAGCAAATACCGGTCATTGAACTTCCAGACAGCGACGTAGGACTTGGAATATTCATTCACGATCGAATTCGACGTCGAAATGACGTCGTTTAGGCGTCCGAAGACGATGTCGACGTACCGAGACCGTTTCTGAAGTCCACGCGAAGTGTTCCGTTGTCTCAAACCGAGCCGATTCTTCCCGAATCGCCGGCGGAACGCGTGGAACCTCCAAAGGGGCCTCATCTCGACTTAGGCCCTGTCAAGTCGATCGATTTGGACGCAATCGTATCCGAACCGGCAACCGTCGACTTGGACAGCGACGTCGCAACGTTCGACGAAACGCAAAGCCTTCAGCTGATGAATAGTCTCGAAACTCTTACCGTTGCCCAGGGCAACGAAGCCTACCGAATCGAGCCATGCCTCCGAGGCGCAAGCCGTCGCGCTGGACGCGACGCAAACGCCATTCCCGCGGCAAAATGGGCAGATATTCGCACAGCAGCAAAAGAACAGGAGAAAACAACGATCGTACTGGATTTGAGCAAGCAACGGGTAAGATAAAAAAATACATAGTTGCCTTCTCTAAGCCTTAGATAAATACACTGACCTATTGATTCTAATTATTGTACCGTAGCAAAGCTTTTTGTTTTTTAGGAAGAGTGTTTGAGGAAGAGTGCTCAGTCAGCCAATTCTCTACCGGCTGCTAGGTGCGGAAATAATTTGATTTTTTATTTTTTGATGACGTTGAATCTTTTTTTTCTAGTTCTGTAGCGTTGAGTGAGACGGCCCAGACGGGGTCGGACAGCGACGACGACGAGGAGGAGGACATGATGACGTGGCGGCGAGAAATGAAGCAGCAAGTGCAAGGAATCAGGTTAGATGATCCACCGTCTAAGGAGCCTAGGAAGCCTAGGAAGCCAGAGGAAAAGAAACCGAAACGGGATCCGGTAGCTCTTAGTATAAGAAAGAAAGCTCGTATCAGTCATCGTCACCTGAACGGCTCAGCAACAAAGGAAGCAAAGGAAGAGACAGTAGAGTGTCCCACAAAGAAAACCAGCGAAGAAGAAGAAGTCCACGAAACGACTCCCAAGGAAACAGAACCGAAAAAAGAAGACAAAGATCAGAAGACGACTCAAACTCGTCCGAACGTCGACGTCGACGCAGCGAAGGCTCGACGAATGGAAGAGCGAAAGGCGAGAGAACGCGTCCGACTGAAACGTCTCGAATTCGCGCAGAAACTC
This sequence comes from Oscarella lobularis, assembly GCF_947507565.1. NCBI lineage: Eukaryota > Metazoa > Porifera > Homoscleromorpha > Homosclerophorida > Oscarellidae > Oscarella > Oscarella lobularis. Next base: position 2,091,192 of record NC_089175.1, read on the forward strand.
CGCAACGAAAAACCTCCGACGTCGAAGATAATCCTCTTCGACGCCGACGCCGACACCGCGACGACGGACTCCTCATCGGAGCTAATCACCGAAGAAAGAAATCCTCCCAAATCGGCTATCTTATTAACAATCTCACTCAACGCTGACGGATCATTGAAGCTCGCTCCATCGGCCGCGCCGGACGCGAGTTGCATAGAAAGTGGCTATCATCCCATAGTCGTACTCATCTCCTGGCTGCTATCCCTTACCCCAGAAAACGCCGATGATTCCTCCTCGCCTTTTCGCGTCATCGGATTCAAACAGGTCGCGTCGTGCGACGGGAATCTTTATTTGGTCGTCGTGGCGATACCGCGACGGAATGCGAAATCGATCGCCGCCTTTCTCGAATCGACGACGCTCGCCAAAGTTCTTCCGTCGCGCGACGTCGTCGTCGTTTCTGACGTCATCGACGTTTCGCGGAAGGAATTCGTCGTGAAACTCTCCACGTTCGTGTCGCTGAGCGACGATCCGAGCGTTGTTTGCGCGGCGACCGAAAGTCCGTGGGGATTCTACAGCGTCGCCATGGAAACGCATTTCAACGTAAATCCAACCGACGCTGCTACGAACCCGGAAACGACCGTGTCAACATTCGATTTAAAAATAGCCGCAATTCGTCGCCAAGCAACGGGAATCCTCATGCGAGGTTTCGACTGCGGATTCAGTTTGGCCGGCACGCGACTCGCACGCGAAAACGGTATTTCGAAATGGATCGTCGCGTGGCGCGGCGCAGCGGCCGTGTCCGCGTGGTTGACGGAAGTCGGACCGAAGGATCCGCGTCTGGCGCGACGCACCGATCCGACGTCGTTGCGCGCGCTATACGGCGGCGACGATTCCACGACGATCGCGTGTCCGCGCAACGCGGAAGCGAGTTTGCGCGCACTGGCGAATTATTTCGGCGACCAAACGCCGTCGACGTCATCGATGAAACGTCGCAATCCGGGGGGAAAGGTGCGACAGCCGTTTCCGCGCGCTTTGAAAGAGTCGTCCCGGGAGTCGCCGCTTCCCGGTCTCGTGACGCGCGCCTCCAGTCGCACGCTTCTGCTTCTCGCACACGACGTCGTTAAGAACGTGGGCGTGGTCATCGCGACGTGCGCCAATCGCGGTTTCTTCGTCGATTCGATTCGTCGACTCGCGCCGAGTCGCAAGTCGCTGCAGGACGTCGGTCTCTTGGAGGAACAGCGTCGACACTTCAAGACAACGTCGTCGTCGTCGTCGTCGATTCTTCTAAATCTCGTCAAAGAGAACGCCGCCTTCGAAGCGTACGCACTCGTGCGTCGTCTCGGCGTCGATCTGCGCATCGCTCATCCATTTCGCTCGATCCACGCAATGAATCCGACGGAAATTGTCGTTCGACACGGCTTCGTCGTCGACGACGACGACGTCGCGTCGATACCGGGCGTCGGCGCGACGCTCGATCTCGCGCTTCCCTATCGCTTCAATCGCACGCTACCGCAGCCGAGTTTCGTCGCGCTCGTCGGCGCCGCGTCGCAAGCGCTCGCCGAGATTCTCGTCGCGATAGCCGAGCATCCGACGATCGAGTTTCTCGGCGTCAAAATCGTTCGACGTCTCGCCTCGTATCACGCCAAGGCTTTGACTCCGTACGAGGTCGGTTCGAAGCAGTGGCACGCGAGCGTTCGAGAGTTGACTGGGAAACGCGTCGCTTTGATTCTCGTTCGAGGAATTTGTGTTGATGACGTCATAAAATCGAGATCTGATTTGTTGGTGTCGTCGACCGTTCAGGAGGCGATTCGATTGGCTCATTGTTTTTTCAACGAGAAGGAATTGTTTTTTGATACGGAGAAGGAAGTATTGAAGCCGTATCTTCCTCCCGTCGTTGCCAAGGCGAATCCAAGTCCACGTGGCGGGAGGAAGAAGTGGGGTTATAGGAGGAATTCCAAGAATTTGGGCGGCCGAGCTCCGGGTGGCGTTTTGAGAAGCCTGGTCGACGTTCCGCCTCAATTCGCGTCTCTGCTCGTGATGAAGCCGCACGTCGTTCCCAAGCAGATTGGCAATGTTCTGGTTCGACTTTCTCAAGCCGGATTCACTGTGACAGGGCTGAAGTTGATGAATATGAACATGAGAGACGCGGAGGTGATAGCCAGGCAAGATGACGCGAATAAGGAATGGGTAAGTATAATCATGATAGAAGTCCCTGTATTAAGCTTATTGACTGATTGGTTCTCTCCTTAGTCTATCAGGGAAATTAGTAATCATATGAAGGAATTGACTTCTGGCGATTGTTTGGTGGCTGCCTTGGTAGCCGAGAACTGCGTGAAATCGCTTCTCGATTGTCTGGGCGACGCTAAGCCGGATCGAAAGAGTGCTAAGTACACGTTGAGATCTACGTACGGGATTGATCGAACTCAAAACGGTTTCTACGGTAATTGAGTGACTTGAAAGTCATGCACATTTTCATTGGATTACGTAGGATCCGTGAGCTACGCTACGGCTGTGAAAGACATCAAAAGATTTTTTCCTAGTGGAATTTTCGCGGAGAATAACTCACTGCTGGAAAGTGAAGGGGTAGGAGATCTCACAAAGACTTTGAATTCGAGTCGTTTAGAATGTTTTCATCGGTAGATTCTTTACAAGTTCTCCTCGTCAAATCATCATCCTGAAGACAGCGTCTCAACAGAAGTTCCACCGTCGTCTTTGCCCTACGAAAAGCCCCAACGGCCTCCCTCGACTCTCAATCCCAAAATCTTTCGTCCCCCTCCCTCGTCGTCGTCAGATCAAACGGACGTCGTTAACGGTCCCGGCTACGTCAGCATCGCCACTTCGACGCACAATCAAACGAACTCGTCCACGTCAACGTCCGTTGGACTCAGCACAACTGGAACGTCGACGTCGGATCTCGTCGCGTCGCGCCGTCGCTTTCTGTCCGCCACTCGTTCCGGTTCGTTGAAGCAGATCGCGTGCGTTCTTTTCTTGCCGCCCGTCGTTCAAGCGAAGCCCTCGTCGCTTCCGCCCTTCGTCGAGTTGCTGAAGGGGTTTCAGGCGCTTGGCTTTGTTCCCGTTGCCTTGGAGATGCGCTGGCTCACTGAGGAGGGAGTGGGCGAATTGGCGTCAATTCTCCCAGAAATAAATGTTCAAGTAAGACTGATACTCTACATAGGCTAAAGAGATATTTTAATTGATTTCTAGATTGACGTATTTTGTGGTGGTCCTTCTGTTGTTGTTGCTTTGGAGAGAGATAACGCAATTGTTTGCTTTGATTTTCTCGTGCAGGGGTACGGCACTTCCGCCAAGGCTTTCTCCTCTTCTATTCTCATTGGTCTTTTTAGTTCGGCTCAGTTGAAACAGCTCTACGAAAAGCACAGTCGTAGTCTCGTTATTTCGCAGACGCCAACGCGGGTGAGAGACCGACGTGTTTGGGTGTGTTAGGATATGCATCGAGGACGTCTTTCTTTAGGCTTCAAAAATGCTTGATCATTTCTTTTGAGAAGTGCCAATAATATAATAATACGGATGGATGCCGATCTTTTTTTGGACAATAATTTTTCGGTAAGAAAAAAAGATGCGAAAATACTAGGAAACCGAGCAAATTATTTTTCGCCACTCTATTGACTAATAATAATAATAATATTATGTATATACCCGTAAAGTAACAATACCTTCCGACTCATTGGTTACACTGTGAACAGATGGCAGCACAATTTGACAATCTATTTTTTGTATTTAGCTTTACATCCCACATGATGATGATGATGTGATACTTACTCAACCCACCCAACCAGTTCACACCACTCTACTCGCAAACTAACAAACACTTCCCTACGAACTGCCTCATCATTGTCCTGGCGGCCTCATTCCCGGCGGCCTCATCCCCATCATCCCGGGCGGCGGCCCACCGGGAGGCATCATCCCTGGCGGCGGCATCCCTCGACCCATGGGCGGCATCCCAGGCGGCGCCATTCCTGGTGGCATTCCCGGAGGCGGCGCACCCATTCCCATCGGCGGAGGCGGCATTCGTGCTCCCATCGGCGGGGGCCCTGGTGGAGGAGCACCCGGCGGCGGACGCCCGTACGCCTGCGGAGCGCCCTTCATTTGCGGCGCCATCATCTGCGGTGCCGGACCGCCGACGCCGCGTACGGGACCCGTGAGACCGATAGGTGGGGCCCCCAACGGGGCTCCCGTCATTGGAACGCCGCGTCCGGCCGCGCGTCCCATTCCCGGGCCCGGCATCGCCGCTGGCATCGATTTCGACGTTCGATCTTTCGTCGGCGGCGGGCCTTCGACTGTCATTGAGACGATTTGTTCGCCGCGGAGGAGAACGAAGCCGAGAGTGCGTTTCTCTTCGCGTTCGGGCAGTTTCGTTGATTTCGGGCGAATCTTGCGGAATTCTTCGCAGTCGGCGAGTACGAGATTCATGTGCTTGTCGAACGCCATCAGTGTGCCGATGAACGTTCGACCGTCCTGAAGTGTTAGTCGCATGCGATAGTGGAGATGTTGCTGGATTTTCGAGCTTTTCCCGAGCGTCTGCGTGCAAAAGAACGAAGGTAAAAAGCGTTCGGTATAAATCAGAGTGCCGACGAACCATGATTAGCTAGATTTCGACGGATTTACTTCTTTCTCGGCGCTCGAAGGTCCTGACGTCACCTAGCGTACGCTCACTTCGCCGGCGAAGAGGCAGTCATCCTCGAAAGGAACGCCATCTAGCTCAGGTACGATGCTCTCGTCTTTGCAATGCAGTTTAAATGCATTGAGGAACGTTCTCGATGCTGTTCCGTCTTTGTAGAGTCACGTAAACCCGTGCTGTAGCTCGAAATTGTTCGCTAAATGTAGATCCCTTGACGCGAAGTGTTCAGAGCGATACGCATCTATTGTTTGAGGCCTTTAGATAGGGGTTTCGTGATTGAGAAAAACCATGAGCTGTGTAGCCCACCATTTTCTGGGAATCAAACTTCCCCACACAATTCATTTTATCTTGGAATTTTTGCAGTAATTGATAGAAGCAGAAGTGACGAAGAGGTAGACCGCGGTCCCAACGTCCTCAGCACGACGGGTCGGTCCATCTGCCGGACCGCGGGGATTTGCATCTCAATTCCATAGATGCAGTCTTCTAAAATGCTTGTATGCCTCCTGGATAATGAGGCCATAACGTCTAAACTGTCCCGCCTCCTGGGTAGGCTTACATCAACTGCTGAAGCGGTTGTGCAGCCACGAGAAGGAAAACTGCCCACTTACACGGCGTGTATCTCCGAATGAGGCTACTATCTATCTATATTGGTAGTCTCCCTTGGAGAATGACGCCTACAGCAAAAATACGCCTGGTTGCCTATTGATTTTTATGAACAGCAGCAGGCATACATCTAGCAGAGACTGAAGAAGAATACGAACGAGCTTTGGTATGGTGAACTTCTTCTCTTTTTCAATTTCACATTGTTTTTCTTTAGGAGAGCGTCCTGGGCATGACGTTATAAACTGCTCCGGGGTCCTGAGCACGACCCCGTCACAAAAAACTGCTCTTCCGGGGTCCTGGGCAAGACCCCCAGCGTATAAAAACTGCCCGAAGATGAGGGAGACTATGTGCAATTTTTTTTGTATTTTTATTCAAAATAAAAGGCCTTTATCCTCTCATTTTTTGCCCTAACTACCCTAACCTACCTAACCCACTACCCCATGGCAAACGATAACGCGCGTTTTCCCTGCAAGAAAAACGCGCGTTGCCGTTTGCATTAGGGACTTTGAACGCACGGCAACGGAGACTGTTGCCGGGCGTTGACAAAGCCCCGTGAGCGTGAGTGTATTATGCGCCTAGCTAAAAAAGCTATAAAAAGGCTATAAAAGAGACTACGCTACAGTCTATATAGGTCTCTTCGTCTTCCTCCTTGACGCAAGCCTTTACTTTCTGCCCACCAAATAAGAAGCTAATAAATAGATATGCAGCTTCGTCGTACCTCAAATGCATCAGACTCTCGAAGTCATCAATGGAACACGAGAAGGGCGGGGCTGAGCGTTTACGAAAAACGCTCTGGTGGCCCGAGAAAACGACAGCCAGCGTATCTTTACCAACCTATTCGTCTTTTCTGCAAGGATAGAATCTTTTCGCAACGCGCTGATCGCCTGCAAAACACGTGCGCGGATCAATCGAGGGCTTTGAAGCACAGAGACGAGGTGTTCGGAGCTTTACTTAGCGCCGTTCAGACTTGCATAGCAGCAAAATACTCTTTCTCGGTCGCTTGAAAGCCGGCACCCTTCTCAACCTCCTTCGCTCAGAATGAAAGAATTGCAGCCCCCGGATAGAAGACTCCCGTACGTATGGGCGTACGATGTGGGTTAATCGCGTGTACATAAAAAATTTACGATATGACGAGGGTAAGAAAAAAATCCCTTATGCACTAACAGCTGTCCGGTCTAATTTAAAACCCAAAAAAGAAACGAGCAATCCTATGCTACAAGACAAATCAACGGTCGCTATTTATAGGCTATCTCCTCCACAGAAAAGAGACACAAAAAATCGTATCTACAGCTAGAGGACAGAAGAAAAAATGCACATACGCACACAAAGACAGGGGAAAAGTCAATGCAGAAAAAAGCCCATATTCTACGGCAGACGAGAAGAGCTCCGCCCGTCTATCCAAACTGATCCAATATACTCTGAGCCTTAGCAAAATTATTCTGCGCAACGGCCAACGCCCCCACAACCTTATCGCGCGAATACCCTCGCGACACTAACTTCGAAATCATCTCCTCGCGCGGATTCCGTCCACTGGAACTCGTCGAAGCGCGACCCCGAAACGGCTCCGTTGGCCTGGGCAACGAATCGGCCTTCTCCTTGGGGCGCGCACCCCCGCGAAACGACGCCGGATAATCGTAATTCGGATTCGGTTTAATTCCCGTCGCCGGAGCCGGCACGTCGTAGGGCGAATTTTCCGGCAGCGGAGGTCGCGGCGGCGGCGGCGGACAATCGTAAATATGGCTTCCGGGACTCGTTTCCCGTTGCGGTAACTGGGGCGACGACTGATAGGCGCGCGGCGGAATGTCGTAGACGAAGTCCTCGTCGTCGTGGGGCGAACGCTCGGTGGAGACGCCCATGTGACGTAGTTGCGATATCGACGGCGGCGTGTCGTACTCGAAATCGCCCTCGTCGCTCGAAACGTCGGATTTGATGTCGGCGAGCGGCACTTCGAGGCCGCTCTCCTCCGATATCAGTCGATCGACGAACGTGTACTCGGTTCGCGCTCGCGCCGGAATCGCGCCGCCGGGGCCGGTGCCGCCGCTTCCGGGCTCGTGATCGAGTTTCGCGTAGTTGATCGTTCCCTGTCGCGCGTGACTGTGACGCGGTACGGGCGGCGGGGGCGTACCGGCGCTGCCCGCCGCGTGAGGCCCGTTCGAGGACGTCCAGATGTTGGAGTAGCTGGAAGAGACGGGGGTCGGGTCGAAGGGATTGCGCGGCGGGAGGGGAGGATTGCGACGAGATTGTTGCTGTTGTTGTTGTTGTAGTAGTTGTTGTTGCTGTTGGGCGGGGAGCAAGTCACTGGGGTTACGGCGAGGAAGAGGAGGCTTCGATGACGGACGCGCGTCTGGGAGAGGAGGCGGTTGTTGTTGACGCGTTTCGGTCCAGCCAGTTACATCCTAAAAATACGAGCAGATAAATCAAACATGCTATAATAATCAAGATCATTATTAGATATCATAAATCATAAATAATGAATATTATTAAAAATATCTTCGGTAATATGAATAAATCAATAATTCATTATTATTATCCTCTCACCTCTCTATCCTCTGGACTGAGATTCGACGTTCCGCTATCCCCCATTTCCGGCACAGCCAATCCCGCCGTCATCGTCGACTGAAATATCATATCCCCGATGGCCGATCGTCCGCCCATCGGCGATCCATTCTTCCCCGATCCGCCGCGTCGCTGACTCGGCACGGGAAGCGGCAACGGCGGCGGCTCCTTCTTCTCGGGCGCCGGCACCGTTTTCGCGATCGGCTGAAAGGGATCAATAACAACGTGCGACGTATCGCGTATTTCCTCGCGACAAAACGGACACCCGGCGCCGCCGGAATCCTGCCAATTGACGAGACAGACGGAGCAGAGAAGATGACCGCACGGCTCGAGACGCACGTCCTTGTCGTTCTCCGCGCAGATTTTGCACATTTGAAACGTCGTGCCGACTTCGCAATAGAGTTCGTACTGCTCCTGCGACACCTTGAGATGATCTTCGGGCCGAACGCCAATGTCCTTGGAGAGATCGGGATTCTTATCCTGTCCATTAGGATATTCATAGCTGGGGGAGAGAAAAAATAAAACATACATACATATATTTATGAATATTGTATTGAGGTCATTATTACAATCCTTCTCTTGCTCCGTCGATCAACGCCTGGCAGAGCGACTTGTTCTGCGGGATCGTCTGTAGGATATTCCCGTCGTGTGTTACGTAGCCGATGGCCCATTGGCCGAGGCGAGTGCAACTAAGTCGAAATATGTACCTATACGGAAGACGTGACCCCCTGTTTATTCATTCTCATATCCTTTTTCTCTCTCTCTCTCTCTTACGTTCCCGGTTTGTCGGTGAATTTTTGCAATTTGACTTTGACTTCGTCGTAGGTGAGAAACGCCTGATAGGCGGGATGTGTAATAGCGAGCGCATTCCAATTTCTCAAGACGGTCGACCACGGTTGAAAGAGACGCGTGAAGACGTCGAACTCGAATATCGACACGTGGTCGTTGCACGTGAGATCGATCGTCGATTTGAGAGCGATCGCTTCCAAATTCGAGTGAATTTGATGAACGCTGTCGAAATTGATTCGAAATTCCTTCCACGGGACGACGACTCTAAAAATAAAAGATCAATATTGAAACGAAACTCGACGCTGTCATATCTTCATTATGATTAATATTGTTTCTCGTAATTAGATTATAATGATTGTGTTGATCTATTCAAACGATTTCCTTCCTTCGGTCTCCGAGACTTTATCCGTGGACTAGCGAACGTTTTCGCGCGCGCGCGCGAAAAAAACCCGGGGCGCTCTTCGCCTACGCGCGCGCGTCTACGCCCACACGGGAAACGAAAAACCGCAAAGGCGGAAGAGAAAAAAAAGAAGGGGGCCCCCCTCTCTCCTCCCTCCCCCCTTCGCATCGTACCTCGTCCCGAAGGCGCGTCGCCAAAAGTCGCCGGCGTCGGCTTTGGTCACGCGAAAAGCGTCCCCGGCGAATTTCTTTGCCTTCGGAAACATGGCTTTCAATTCGGCGAGCATGTGACTGAAGATGAGACTGAGCTTGGTGAGATGGCGTCGCGACGACGATCGCTCGTCGTACATGCGCTCTTTTCCGTCGCGAAACAGTCGTATCGCCTGTTTGGATTTCTGTATGAGATTCTCGACGAATATGCGGAAGTATTCGCAGTCGTTCAGCGCCGCCGTGTCGTCTTCGTAGTGCTGGTAGATCGAGCGCAGGTGTTGGTAGGTGTCCGGGAGGATGTCGAGGATGAATGGGGGGCTGTTCTTTAGGTTCATGCGCGGATTGTTGCAGAGCTTGACGACTTTGTCCATCAGCTTCCACGACTTCTCCAGGCTTCGACGATCGACCGCGAAGCGAGGCGCCGCTGACGAGAGGATGTTGGCGATCATTCGCTTGCCTTTGACCATCCAAGTCTCGCCCTGCGCCATCTTGAAGAGCTGGGAGTTTCCTCTGGTTCTTTTCGTACGGGAACGTCGTTGGGCTGGAAGACCCCGTGCTGACGTAAGAGAATTTGTCACGTGGGTAAATCTATATACTGTGTGTGCAATTGTACGGGTTTGGAAGGGCAAAGATTTTTAGTTGCATACTTGTACCACAGCCCACAACAAATTTCATTGAACACAACAACGCTACAATATTAAATCCGATATCTCAAGCTAATATGAAAGCCTTTTGCGTTTTAGGCTATTCAGTCATAGCGTTCACATCCAACTGCAAATGATTACCCGAAGGTATTGTGTGACAAATAATAATCATCCTTCTAACTGCTACGCTTTCAGCACGGTCTCTCAGTAGACTTCCTCCACAACAATTTCCAGCTCTGCCTTATATATTGCAGGAGGTTGTTGGGCTGGATTATATTCGTCCTTCGTTCTTTTTGCTGAACAAACTCCTAACACTATTACTAGTAGTACAAAAATTCCACATAATGGTATTCCCACAGATAAGCCAATAATAAGAGTAGATTCTAAAAATAATTGTGTATTTAGTTAAACTTTTGACAAATATTTTCCATACCGTTGTTAGTTAGATCAACCCGTAAGTGAATCGCTTCGTTTTCTAAACCATAACGGTTTTCTGCTTTACATGTGTAGACGCCTTCCACTGATTCGTTGCCAACAAACCAAAACACGGCCGAGCGAAGCCCTGCGGCTACAGTTTCTCTGTCATCATTGACTATAGTCACATTAGGATCTGGAGAACCGCGTGCTAAACAAACAATACGTCCTTGTTCTCCTTTCTCTATTTCGCTCACAGTGAGATTTAGATCATCAAAGAGTTGAAGGGAAAATATTTCTGGTGGTGACACTGCAAAAAAGAAAAAGCGCAAGTGTTAATTAATTAAAGACTGTAAGAACAGCAATACCGTTAAAGCTATTCATTAATTAACAAAAAAGAATAATAAATTGAACTCTTAGTAATAATAAACAGAGCACTATAGATTGAAGATATAGAAGACTGTACACAATGCTTAAGCGCTATATATTTAATTAATAAATTTACCGGCGCAAACAGTAAACCGTCGTTCTTTCGTCCCGCAAGCACCAGTTAATACGCACGAGTAGATTCCACTTGTTGTTTCGTTTGCTACAAGTGAAACGCTCGCGGGCATTCCATTGCTGCCTTCAGCTAAAACAACTGCATGAAAATTGAGAATCTGAACCGTTGGCAAGGGTGACGCATTCGCTGAGCAAACTATGTTAACGGTTTCGCCACTTGCAACGCACGAGTCAAACGACAGATGCAAAGAAATGTTAGAAGCATGAGATTCTATATAGCAGCAACGGTCATGAAGGAAGGGAGAGATAACAACGCTTACCATAAAAGTCTAGAGACAGGCCTTGCATGGTCTCACTGTACTTGTTGTAGCCGACGCAAGTGAATTGTTCTCTCGATTCTTCGGATGCAGTAAAAACTCCCCACGCTTTGCCGATGCCCGAAGCAAGCGTAGAATTCGACGAGCCACTTAGAATGCGAACCAAAGTTGAACGAGGCGCGTCGACCGCAGCACACGTTATATTCACTTCTTGCCCTATACGTATGCATGTTCGATTGGTGACAACGCTCTCTCCGAGAAGAGTTTTAAACGCCACACGAACTACCCCTACAGGACAAATAATAGATTAAGAAAGACAATAAACGTTGACCAACTCACTGATTACAAACAGTGTCAGGCTTTTGCGACTGATTGGCGGTGCTGAGTGGAAAGACGCCTCACAAACGTAATCTCCGCTGTCGCTCATCTGCACAGCTTCTAGTGCCAGTGAAATGACGGTCGTACTCGCCTGAGATAGTCTAGGGTTCGACTTGAAACTAATTTCCATGTACGGACGCGTTGGTATGGCTTTATCCACGTCACACTGCAGTCCAACAGAAGTGCACAACAATGTGATTGCGCTTCCTTCATCGACCATGACAACGTTTGAAGCATTTGAATGCTGCGGGAACGACGAAAATTCGGTTACATTCGCAGCAACAGGAGCTAGAAAAACAACAGAAATGAAATAGAGTTATACAGCATAGATCATATCTGAGAAATGTCCCACTTTGAAACTGAATTGAGTTTCTTGTGGCCATGGTTCCAAGAGGATTCAAAAAGTAGTCTTTCTCAATTGTAACGCGGCAAATGTATGTTCCCGCATGATCAATTTTAGCGGCCTTTTCTGAATAGACTAGACTGCTTGTACCGTGAGCAACGGAAATTGTTTTGTTTTCTTGCTGCCGAAAAATTTCAACGAGGAGGTGAAGGCCACGGACAAGATTGACATTGCATGTAATCGAGAATGAACATCCAAGAATGGCTCGGCCGTCTTCCGGGCTCTCTTTGACTGACGTCAAGATGGGTCTCTCTAAACGTAACTTCGCTACAAACACGAAACAAAAACAAAACGAAAAACGTACCAAACACAAAAACGTAGGAACGGTTTGAGTACGTCGGTGGCCCTTTTGACGATATACAGGATATCATTCGACACATGTACGTTCCCTCGATTTCTTTCGTTACGCTGCGAAGCGTCCACGTGATAGACGGACTAGTGGAGCACATGTCTATTCTTGAGTTGCTGTGATAGTCGGTATCGATGAAAGGATCAATAAAATGACCCGTCTCGATTTTCTTGAGTTGGACGAGATTCGCGTCCGAACTGCTTCCATCGCAACGCATGGAGAAGCCCCGAGGGCTTCCTCCCGCTATTAGATAACGCTGATTAGAAGTGCCGTAATTGATAGTCAATGTTGCCCTTTTCGCTGCCAATTGTAGGCACAATCCCCACGCAATCGCAGCAACAAAGAAAAGCATCTTCAGGTCGCTCAGAACTAAAACGCTGTGACGCAACGTTACGCAAGAAGAAAGGTGCATGCGCCCTTCATAGCCGGACCCTTCATAGCCACATCCCCAAAAACGTCTCCTCTCACCTCTTGAAGCACTGCCTCTGGAACAAGGAGAAATAGAAAAGGCGCGCGCCGATTAGGTTTGGAGACAATTTACTAAAAGATACAACTTAGACTACGATTGTGACGCGATGATAACGCTATTCGTCTGCTTATTGTTCGGATTCGTCGAAACGCAACTCATCTGCTACTCGTGCGATTCGACGATGGATCCTCTAAAGAATTGTCAGGGGACTGCCAAGACGACGGCGCAAAACGTCGAACATTGCACCTCGGGCGGGTCCTATATTGCTCCGTTCAGACGTTGGACCACAATGGGCAGAGAATTTATATGCGGAACTCGAGTCTGAAGACGTGCAAGCCGACCCCGAGAACAATCGGCGATGCTGTCGTGAGAACTACTGCAACGCCTCCTGAGATAAACAGACGAAAGCCTCCTACTGTTTTCGATTGTGGAGTTCATAATTTCATTGGAAGTGCTTGTGAATTCAACGCGGAAAAGTGCGCTTTGTCTGCGCGGGTTGCTTCTTTCTGGAGTGATATAGCACTTCTTCTTTTTGTTTTGTAGTTAGTCTGGTGAGGGCCCCTTTCAGTTTTGTCAGCCTAGTGGATTCCCGGATGTGCTTGAACAGTACCCATGGAATCTCAGTCTCTGTAACAAAGAACACGCAAACTCTAAGCTAGAGAAAAGAAAAATCATTCAACTGCATAAAGCAGATAGCAACAGCAAACGTCACCGTTACTTAAGACTCGTTTTGTGACTCGGAGTATTCGACAACCTCTTTGCCATCTACTTCCTTCAACCCAATAATATGCAAACCAGACGGAATATTGAACGTCTTGACTTCGCAGTCTTCTCTCTCCGCAGTTCCAAATGTGATAGGCTTCTCTCTTTTTTCGATGTGCAGTGCAAGGCCAACCAGTTTCTTCTCCTTCTTCACCAGTTCCAGACTTGTTATGCGTTCCCCGGCGCAGAACTTTTGCGTTACAGTGACGTCACCTTCAGCCTTTGTGCCAAACTTGAATTCCTCGCCATTTTGAAGAAGAAATTGAATACAGGTAATGTGTTGATCGTTCGAGATCCATACAATGACTTTGCACACTTCTTGAACGTTGCCTGGCGGCACGCTGCTCGTGTTACTGCTCTTTGCTGCTGAAAAGTGACCTATCTTTGCGTTCTTTCTAATCCGTGCGGATTTCCCAATCGAAGCCATGCCAAACTCCGCTACAGGAGCGAGAACGGCATTTGCAATATCATTGGGGTCTTTTGTCTTTATAGCTAAGTCTATGGCAGCAATTTGCCCATGGGGTCTGAACTCGTTGTGCACCGCAGAATCAATGCCAGATATGACTCCATCCATTCCCGCGGAAGAGCCAACTGCAATAGATCCAGCAACTATTGCGCCCGCGCCCGCTGTCGCTGCCGTAACGCCGGCAACAACGAGACTCTTGGAGGCACCCTTCATGCACTTGTCTCCGTGCTCTGTATCACCTGTCGCGTAGTGAACAATGCCTTTTACGTGGCCCACGACAGGAGTGCTATCAGCCAGGTCCTCGATCGATTGGACCATCTTTTCGCCTACCTTTCGGGCTCCCTCCTCGTCGCCCTGAATTTCTCGCACGGCCATGTTGATTCCAGCTGCTATGGGCTGTCTCTCGGCATAGTCAGTCCAGGCATCACCGGCGCCTTTCAAAAGCTGTTTTGCGGCCTCCTCGTCTCCTGCTATGCTTGCGCCTGCCGCTCCTATCAGTTTGCCAAGCGATTCACCTGCCGTGACCACTTCGGAGACAACAGGAATGGATTTGACTGCTCCCATTGCCGCTCCCATTCCTGGAAACTTGTGGAAAGTCCCCGGAGAAGCGCGCGTTAGTAATTACTTTCACTTTGCTCACTTCTTGATTTGCGTCGTCATGTGTTATACAAGCCCAAAATGAAATTAAGCCACTACTGGTCCAGTGCATTCTTATACTATCTACTGTAGAAAAAAATTAGAATTTGTGAGCAGACTTAATCATCATCGATTTACACGCAAATGCTTTTGCTTGCACTTCGAGCCTCTTACTGTTACGGCAGCTAGATTGATACACCGTTTTAGAAGGGTTTGGGGAGAGAAAGCATATGCAGGCAGACAAAAAAAGAACGCAAAAAAGAAATCAACAGGCAAACAAAAACGAAATCAACAGCCTGACGCAGATAGTTGTATGAGCTAAAGACTCGTTTGTGAGTATAAGGCTACCTCCTTGCCATCTTCTTCCTTCAACCCGATAATATGCAAACCAGACGGAGCGTCGAATTTCTCGACTTCGCTGCTTTCTCTCTCCACAGTTCCAAATGTGATAGGCTTCTCTCTTGTATCGACGTGCAGTGCAAGACCAACCAGTTTCTTCTCCCTCTTCACCAATTCCAGACTTTTTATGCGTTCCCCAACGCAGAGCTTTTGAGTTGCAGCGAGATCGCCTTCAGCCCTTTTGCCAAACTCGAATTTCTGGCTATTTCGAAGAACAAATTGAATGCGGGTAATGCGTCGATCGTTCGAGATCCACACAATGACTTCGCGCACTTCTGGGACGTTGCCTGGCGGCACGCTGCTCACGAGTACGCCTGACACGACTTTTTCCGCCACTTGAAGCGCCGTGTAGGCCTTCACCTGCATGTCCAAAGACGCAGCTTTACAGTCAACCCGAACAGGGTCAGTCATGTCTGTTCCTATCAGCTGTTTGTCCACCGCGCCCATCGCTGACTCGTACTGCTTGCAGTTGTCGCACCTTTCGACAACGGTCAGGTTTCCTGTCTTGTAGTCCCTTTGAACACTGGCTTCAACGGCATGGTTGACGTCTTCGTTAGCCTTGTAGTATGAGTTGTAGGCGGGGTGTTCAGCGCAGGTTTTGGGATCTCGTTTCAAGGCGGTTTTACCATTCAGTTTGACCTTCCGCTGCAAGGCGCTCTTGGAATGCGACGTCATTTTGGCCTTCCTAGGATTCATTCTGTTTCGCAATTTGCTGCTGAAACCAGTGTGCATTTTCCCTGTTTTTGTGTTTTTGACAGTGGTTGCAACACTTCTTTTATGTCTGGGCGCCTTTCTAAGAGCATTGGCTGATTTCCTTGCTACTGAAAATTGATGTTTTTTCATATTCTTTCTCATCCGTGCGGCTTTGATTCTGTTCCCAATCGCCTCGCTGACAGCAGCCATGCCAAACTCCGCTATAGGAGCGAGAACGGCATTTGCAATTGCATTGGGATCTTTCGTCTTTATAGCCAAGTCTATGGCAGCAATTTCCCCGTGGGGTCGGAACTCTCTGTGCGCCGCAGAATCACAGGCCGTAATGACGCCATCCATTCCCGTGGAAGAAGCAACTGCAACAGATCCAGCAACTAGTGCACCTGCACCCGCTGTCACTGTCATAGCACAGGCAACAGCGAAACTCTTGGAGGCATCTTTCATGCACTTGTCTCCGTGCTCTCTATCACCTTTGCTGTAGTGAACAATGCCTTTTACATGGCCCACGACAGGAAGGCCATCAGCCAGATCCTCGAATGATTGGGCCAGCTTTCCGCTTACCCTTCGGGCCCCCTCCTCGTCGCCCCGACGTTTTCGCACGACAATGTTGATTCCAGCTGCTATGGGCTCTCTTTCGATATAATCAACCCAGGAATTGCCGGCGGCTTTCAGAAGCTGTTGCGCGGCCTTCTCTTTTCCTGCTATGCTGCAGCCTGCCGCTCCTATTAGTTTGCCAACCGATTCACCTGTCGTGAGCACTTCGGAGACACCAGGAATGGATTTGCCTGCTCCCATGTGGCGATTCGTTTGTTTGCCTGGTTTCCTTTGTTTGTGAATGTGACGTTTGCGAGACGCGCGTTAATGGTTACGCCCACTTCACACTAATTTATGACGCAATTTGTAACCTACAAGACCATCCACGCACTCGCGTGAGCTCGCGTGAGCAGTTCAGTTCCCGAGATCGTTAGAAAATGCGAGCTCTAAATAATGCATTTTCACGTCGGGTATCTAGAAAATTTTTTATACTCAGCCTTTCACTTGAATCTGTGATCAATGATTTCCTTGACAGAACCGACGTCTTTTACAGGAGATTGCAGCGAAGGTTTGAAGGTTGAAGGTGACAGATTCGGAGCGGACGACCACCTGGTATTTTCCATATACGAGTTCTGACAGTGCAGTGCTACAAAGCTATAAAAATAAAAAAAGAAATTCTATAAATCTGTATCTTCTAAAGGAGGCGTTCCCTTCGCGCTGAACAATTCAAAAGGAACGCGTGTACGAGGAGGGCTCGGAGTCTCCAAAGAAGAATCCCTTTCGTTGTTACGACGATTTTTTAAACTCTGGCGAACCAGACACGTCACACAGTCTTTCTCTTACTATTCCCAGCAAATGCTTTTGCTTGCACTTCGAGCCTCTTACTGTTACGGCAGCTAGATTGATACACCGTGTTTTAGAAGGGTTTGGGGGAGAAAGCATATGCAGGCAGACAAAAAAAGAAATCAACAGGCAGACAAAAAAGAAATCAACAGCCTGACGCAGATAGTTACATGTAGCTGTATGAGCAAACCGTCACAGATGTTCCTAAAAACTCGTTTGTGAGTATACAGCTACCTCTTTGCCATCTTCTTCCTTCAATCCGATAATATGCAAACCAGACGGAGCGTCGAATTTCTCGACTTCACAGTCTTCTCTCTCCACAGCTCCAAATATGATCGGCTTCTCTCGTTTATCGATGTGCAGTGCAAGACCAACCAATTTCTTCTCCCTTTTCACCAGTTCCAGACGTTTTATGCGTTCCCCAATGGAGAACTGTCGCGTTGCAACGACATCGCCTTCAGCCCTTTCGCCAAACTTGAATTTCTGGCTATTTCGAAGAATGAATTGAATACAGGTAATGTGTCGATCGTTTGAGATCCAGACATTGACTTTGCGCACTTCGGCGACGTCGCCTGGCGGCACGCTGCTCACGACTACGCCGGAAACGACTTTCTCCGCCACTTGAAGCGCTGTGTAGGCCGTCACCTGCCTGCTCAAAGACGCAGCTCGACTGGCAACCTGAACAGGGTTCGTCATGTCTGTTCCTATCAGCTTTGTGTCCACCGCGCTCATCGCTGATTCGTACTGCTTGCAATTGCCACACCTTTTGACAACGGTCAGGTCTCCTGTCTTGGGGTTCCTTTGAACACTGGCTTCAACGGCATTCTTGGCGGTTGCGTTAGATGCGTAGTATGAGTCATAAGCCGCGTGTTCAGCACAGGTTGTCGGATTTCGGTTCAAGGCAGGTTTACCCTCTAATGGGGCCCTCTGTTGCAGCGAACTCTTATAGTCAGGACGCGACATCGCCGCGGCCTTGTCAGGATCGATTTTTCTTCGCAAATTGCTGCTGACGCCAGTGTGCGCTTTCCCTGTCTTTGTATTTTTGACAGTTGTTGAAACTGAATTCGCAGTTTTTTTATCTATGGGTGCCTCTCTAAGAGTTTTGGCCGATCTGCTTGCTGCTGAATAGCTATCTTTTTGTGCAGTCTTTCTAGCCCGCGCGGTTTTAACTCTGTTTCCAATCGTCTCGCTAACAGCAGCCATGCCAAACTCCGCTATAGGAGCGAGAACGGCATTTGCAATTGCATTGGGATCTTTCGTCTTTATAGCCAAGTCTATGGCAGCATATTCCCCATGGGGTTTGTATTCGTTGTGCGCCGCAGAATCACAGAGCGTTATGACTGAATCCATTCCCGCGGAAGAGCCAACTGCAATAGATCCAGCAACTATTGCGCCCGCGCCCGCTGTCGCTGCCGTAACGCCGGCAACAACGAGACTCTTGGAGGCACCCTTCATGCACTTGTCTCCGTGCTCTCTATCACCTGTCGCGTAGTGAACAATGCCTTTTACGTGGCCCACGACAGGAGTGCTATCAGCCAGGTCCTCGATCGATTGGACCATCTTTTTGCCTACCTTTCGGGCCCCCTTCTCGTCGCCCTGAATTTCTCGCACGGCCATGTTGATTCCAGCTGCTATGGGCTGTCTCTCGGCATAGTCAGTCCAGGCATCACCGGCGCCTTTCAAAAGCTGTTTTGCGGCCTCCTCGTTTCCTGCTATGCTTGCGCCTGCCGCTCCTATCAGTTTGCCAACCGATTCACCTGTCGTGAGCACTTCGGAGACAACAGGAATGGATTTGCCTGCTCCCATGTGGCGATTCGTTTGTTTGCCTGGTTTCTTTTGTTTGTGAATGTGACCACGGATAATAAAATTATTACATCCGTGATGTGACGTTTCCGAGACGCGCGTTAATGGTTACGCCCACTTCACACTATATTATGACGCAATTTGTAACCTACAAGACCCTCCACGCGCTCGCGTGAGCTCGCGTGAGCAGTTCAGTTCCCGAGATCGTTAGAAAATGCGAGCTCTAAATAATGCACTTTCGCGTCGGGTATCTAGAAAATTTTTTGTACTCAGCCTTTTACTTGAATCTGTGATCAATGATTTCCTTGAGAGAACCGACGTCTTTTACAAGAGATTGCAGCGAAGGCTTGAAGGTTGAAGGTTGAGACCAGATTCGGAGCGGACGACTACCTGGTATTTTCCATATACGAGTTCTGATCGAATCGCGCCAAACTTTCGACAGTGCAGTGCTACAAAACTATAAAAAAAGAAATTCTATAAATCTGTATCTTCTAAAGGAGGCGTTCCCTTCGCGCTAAACAATTCAAAAGGAACGCGAGTACGAGGAGGGCTCGGAGTCTCCAAAGAAGAATCTTTGTCGTCGTTACGACGATTTTTTAACTCTGGCGAACCAGACACGTCAACAGTCTTTCTCTTACTATTCCCGGAGCACTCGACAGTAGAATCGGTATCAGGAGAAGTGCCTTGGAACAAGGTGAGGCTCTGAGGCGACATACTACCGAGATATTGGGGCGATGGACTATAGGGATGTTCGTCGTCTTCGTAGTCGTCTATCGCAACATCCACCTCAAAAAATCAATAACGAATAAATTATGTCGAAAGCTCTCTGCTAGCGTACTTGGGTCGTTTTGAGGTGAAAGGGAAAGTTGCGCAGAGAAGGAATAGTAAAAACCTTCAGTATTATAAAATCAATATATTAAAAGATTGATTGGGAGGGGATCCTTCGTACTAGAAACGACATGTAGGCTGCGTAGGCAACGGCCAAGTTTACCCCATTCACAACTTTTTCTCTACAAGTCAAAAAATCAATTTTATTCTCCCCCTTTATGGAACCTCGCTCCTGTACCTGATCCAGTCAGCGACGTGTATGTTACTAACTAAGACGATAATTGGACGAGCCAGAAACCTACAGTAAAGCATGGCATAACTATGGAGAAAATACTGCCTATCTGACTACTTGCCAGAGCGAATACACGACGGCAAATGGAACGTAGAAAACCATTTTATCCTTATGCTTTCTCGACGTCACCAGAACAGCGTAAATAAACCAACAGAATGCCTATGTAGTACAAGATAAGTCTGGAATTTCCTCTACGCGTATTGCAGTCTTACTATAATGCTCAGAGCCACTAGTCCGTAGCCAGCAGGACTATCGTAAACATAAAGAACTTTTCCGGGATCAAAAGCCTTGAGAACGGTAAAACCAATACTATTCAATTTTCACAAAGTCAATAATTATACCATTTCTTCCCAGATAAACATGATAATGTAGACGCCGCAATAGAGCATCATTAGGATAAATAACTTTATCTGACTGCTGGGACTCAGACGACCTCTAATAATTATATCAAAAAATCAACATTTTTGTTTGGGACTTTTTATGAATATACCGAACGACTGTCCACCCTTTCGCTAAGAGTATCAAGACGAGTAGAAATATCAACTCGCTCGAAGAGGCGCAAAGTCGTCCCAGAAATTTTAAGGTTTCGATCCCAATGCCGTCTTGCCCGTAGACCCCGTAGTGAATGCACAAGAATAGAAGCGAGATCACTACGGCAACTACTAATCGAATTTTCTCGTCTGAGAACAATACAAAATACCTTGAATAAATAGAGCTACGATGAACATTTTGAAACTGGTGTGAAACATTCCGTCCTCGTGGAGTTCACCTTTTTTCAGAAAAAGCTCTCCTGCTGACGTCAAACTTTTTAAATTGATTTTACCGGCTCTAACGTATGCCCAAATCAAGAGTAAAACGAACATGACCAAGAAGCCAATATCGGTTTGAAGTATGCCTATTGGGGGAGGATGAAATCCTGCAATAGTCAAAAATTAAAAAAAATAAAATCTCTTGCCTTGCTCGTCAGCTGAAAATTCTTTCGTCCAGTATCCCTCTCCATTGAGCATACGTAACGTATAATTTAATTTTAGCCCCTATAGAAAAAGTAGACAACGTTTCCTCTAAAGAAAAGACCGAGGGACTCCTACAATGCTTGAGTCACAGTTGGCCACGGCAAAATACGTCCACTTAGCCCGGCTCAGACTCAGTCTGTGAGTTGCTAATAAGAGTACGATATGGTGATAAGTTCTTCAAAAAAAAACATTCTTTACAATCGCATGTAATGGCGTTTTCTTTGAGAATGCAAGCGGATTTGTTGCTCTTTGGAGATAAAAGTATTTTTCTATTAGCGTCGTCTATGGCGCGTTCACGTTCACTGCAGTTCTAAAAACAAAAAATACTTTTTTGTGATTTTTTTCGTTTGGCGTCTGTTACTATCGTTTTCTTACGAGACTCGACTTGTAGACGGCATCCCATTGGGTCGGCACGTCGTCGTACATGAGAATCGTTTGATAACCGTTTTCCTAAGAAAACAACGCTAAACGGTTCGATTCGCCGCCGCTGTGAGCTCGATTCACCTTGCAGAGGCTGTATTCAAACGTGTACTGATAGAATATCTCCGATCTGAAGCAGAATCGCGTGAGAAACGCCCAATTCTGTCAAAAAAGCATAAACGGCGCTCCGATTGGAGAACTCGCGAGCGGACCTCGGTCGTTTGAAGCGTTCCCTTAATGTATTTCGATGCTGCGAATCCGCACAGCGTCGCTAGAACAACAAAATGCGTGACGAATCGCATAACGAATCGCATAACGAATAGTATCCGGGATGTCGAAAACGTCCGTTGCCAAGGTCACACATCACGTGAACTTGAAAGAATTTTCTTCTAATTAAATACTCGGTGCCTAACCTGTTACCCGGATACAAATAATTATTAAATTTTATCTACAATCACGAGTCTTGTTGCGCGTGAGTTGCACGGAATAGGTGCGTCGGCACGTGACCTGACCACGCTTGAATCTCACGGTCAGTCTTGGGTAGTGGGACGCCTTCTCTGTTCTCCGAAGACGAACGGGAGAACGGAGCCTTTCCTTGAAATAGTTCAATGCTACGATCCCCACTCACGGGCGACGAAGGAGCATAGGGATGTTCAGGGTCACCGGACTCAGAAAGATCAACTGAGACCTGTAGAAGAACGCGAAGGATTTCATTAGCGTGCATATAATAAAATTTATGCGTACTTGGCTCGGTTTGAGATGAAATGGAAAATTGCTTCCATAAGGCCTTGTAAAAATCTGAAAATATATAAATGAGCTGAGTTTTATTGTCTTCTTCTAACGTCACCATAAAGGCTACATCAGCTGCAAATGCAACAGCAAGGTTGATACCATTAACAACCTTTTCTCTAGTAATTCAAATCTCTTGCATTGGTATCTCCACCAGCGGAGTGCACGTCTTACCTGTACCAGTCTTCCAGGTAGGAATTGCTCACCATGACGACAATGAACCGAGACAGAAGCCTAAGGATAGTCAATGATACAAAAAATGTGGCGTGTGCTATCTCAGAAACAATTACCAGAGAGAATACACAGAGCAAAACTGCACGTAAAATCGCTGCTTATCCGGATTCTTCTTAGCCGTTACTATCACTGCATAGACAAACCAACAAAATGCCTAAGAACCAAATAAGACATATATAAACAAATAAATAGACGTGATTGGTCCTACAATGAAGCTCAGTGCCACAATCCCGTACCCAGCTGGACTATCATAAACGTAAATAACTTTGGCTGGATCAAAAGCCTAGAGGAAGAAGAAATGGTGCTAAGTGAGAATCACCTCTTATTTCTCACCTTTGCTTCCCAGATAAACATGATTGCGTATGCTATCGTGTACATCACCATCAGAGCAATCAATCGAAGCTGACTCTCCTCGGTGAGTCGACCCCTGGGGGAAGAAATCACCAAGGCAACTTCGATGTAGCTTTAAATTTACCGGACTACGGTCCAGCCTTTTGCGAGAAGCATTAGAAGTAAGAGAAATAGAATTTCGTTTACTGCGGCAATAATTCTGCCAATAGGTATTAACGTTGGTACGCCGACGCCGTTTTTGCCGTAAATGCCATAGTGAATGCAAAGAAAAACCAACGACGCAACTAAAAATAAGAAATCAGTGAGAATCGAGTGCAAGAAACATTCTATGTTTTACTCTGAAGAACAATAGTGCCGATAAATAATTTAAACGTCATATGCAGTCTTCCAATTTGATACAGTGTACCTAAATTAATGTCTGAACCCAAAAATAAAAACAGAAAAAAAACGTTTTTACTTCCTTGGATGCCAGCCCAGAGAAGAAGAAGAATGAACGCTGTCAGAAAAGCAATATCTGTCTCCAAAATTCCTAGAAAATAAATGAAAATTTATATTTTAATTATGAGTCTAATAATGTTTACCTTGTTCGTCAGCGGAAAATTCATTTGTCCAATATCCGCCTGGGTTGAACATGTGCATTTGATAATCTAAACGCAAGCCCTGTGCAAGAATCATAATCAGAAAAAAAAACGGTTTCCTTTCCCTCTCTATCATACATTTTGAATGCCATCGCATTTGCTCACCGCAATGTACCACCATCGAGCCCGACTCAACTTAAAGGAACGAACAGCTATAGAAGAAAAATCATAAAAATCAAAATTTATGATTGCGCGTAGAGAGCTCACAGCGACACGAGATCTCGCGAGTCCCATTCGAAGATACGATGGAACATCCCGAATAAGGGGCGTCCGGAGAAAGAATTATCTTCTGGTTTCTTCCCTGTTCGAGAACGGCTTCTCGCGCGGAGCAATTCTAAAAGAGAAAAATATTTTTACAAATACTAATTAATTAATTCGTTATTGATTACCAAGTTCGATTCGTATACGGCGTCCCATTGGGTCACTGTATCAAAGTACATGAGAATGTTTTGACAGCAGCGCTCCTATACGACGTCACGCGCGCATAATAGACGCTTATCGCCGTTTAATAGACTCTTATCCGCCGTTTTTAGCTCTTACGCTCGAATAAGTGAAGTGATAGTGATAGGATCCCGCCGTTCGAAAGCAGAATCGCGTCAAGAATGCCCAGTTCTTTTCGAAAGACGCGTTCGTTTGTTAAATCGGGGAGACGACGGACTCGCGCGACTTGCCTCGTCGCTTTCGAGCGTTCCGTCGATGTATTTCGCCGTCGCGAAGGCGCCGCAAGTGCAGAGGAAGACGATCGTCGCGATGCCCATTACCTGTAAACATCCGGGAAAGACTAGTGGGAAAGACGAAATATTTTGTCGAAATAATTAATCTTCGACCCCCATGACAACAAGAAAGAATTTTTTTCTATTGCTACGAAGAAATCACTGTGTCCTCGATATTATCAAGACCACTCGGAGAATTACAATGCATCAATTTTAGAAGACGGCTGTACTGTTGGAGTAAAAAGGAAGACTTTTGTATTTGGGCAGCCTGCTTGTGTCTACCTTCCTGACTAGCTAAATTGAATTACTACGTTCACGTGTGACGATCCCCATCTCATTCTGTCCTTTCGCCTAATTTCGAGAATCCCCAACGTCAAAAATTACAAAAAAAAGTCTCCATCCCAAACTCAAAATCGATTTCACTTGTTTTCGGTTACCACAGACTCTTGTGGGGATTTTCCCCGAACCGTGCTCATCATTCCACGAATTTAAAAACGTTATTTACCTCATTTATTTACTTAGCAAAGATGATTTATCTATTTTCTCTGCTCAGAATTTTCAACCAGCGCCGTGATGCATGTCACGGAACAAAGACAACTCTTTCAGTGTAAATAAATCACATCTTTGTCACGATTGACGTCATTATTCACTCTTCGTCAATCGCGCTTCGCTATTTCTAAATCTAAATCTAAATAAATAGCTAATCAGCACGTACAGACGCTACTGTTTCCGCGTTCTCGGTTTCCTCTTTAATTTTTCGCATACAAACAAGAAAAGGTTTATACGAAAAAAGAATTTCGCTCGGTTTCTTCATTCAAGCTTTGAGCAAAGCGTGAACAACTGCTCTCGCATTCAGACTCTTTAAATCTGTATACGTCTGCCCTGTTCCCACAAAAACGATTGGCTGGCCAGTCGTATACGTCATTGATATAGCAGCGCCAACCTAACCCAGAACAAAAAACGAAAATTAAGATTCTAAAATGCAATATTCGACGACATGTTCCCAAATAAATAATTACAGCATTTATCTCACTTCTTCGTCTTCTTACCTTGTCGTCTATTGTGTCAAATTTTGTCAGGAGAATGCCGTCGATGAGATGAGGATTGTTGTGGTCCGAAAAGTCAGCAAGAGCCCGATTGAATTTCTTCAGCTGATCCACGGCCTCGTTACCAACAAGAGCCTCGCCAACAAAGAGAACCAAATCGGGATTATTGATTTTAATCAACTAGAGAATTCAATTAAAAAATTAATAATAAGAGGAACGTCTTGCCTTGGCCAGAGCACGCATCAACGGCTCATTATCCTGCATCCTTCCGGCCGTATCAATGAGAACAACATCAAAGCGACAATCCCTTGCTAAAATACAAAATCTCAATATATAGATTATTTATATATTTATGTATTTTACCGTATCGAATAGCGTCCATCGCTATAGCAGCCGAATCCTTCCCATAACCCTTTTCATACAAAAGAACCTTATCCGGATCCCCGTCCTCGGCCGGCGGATGCAGCGTGGCGAGCGATCGTCGATGCGTACGCAGCTGTTCGACGGCGCCGGCGCGAAACGTGTCGCACGCGGCGATCATCACGCGAAGTCCGTTCTCGAGAAGCCAGAAGCAGATCTTCGCCAAATTCGTCGACTTGCCGACGCCGTTCACGCCGCAGAACGTGATCACGTAGGGACGAGACTTCTTCTTCGATTCTATGACGTCACGAAGAATGTCGACGCGTCGTCGCGGCGACAAGATTTGCATGAGAGATTCGTGCAGGGCCGATTTCACCGTCGAAGTCACTCCTGAGGGGGAGAGGGAGAATGTATCGCCACGTGGTTTGATTGATTAAAATTATTTTGAATTTGTCTCACTTGTGAATGTGCCGAGGACTTTGCCTTCCAATTTCGTAGCAACGGAGTCGCAGAGCTGCTCTGATATGTCGGCTGCTACATTCTTCACTAAATATGATGTGTGTACTTTATTTTTTATTATTAGTGATATAAGTTAGTGTTTTACTGATGAGATGCTCTTTCATTTTTTCCAAAACGGGACCAATGGATTCCTTGGTGAGAGTCTTCCCACCAGCCAAACCCTTGAAGAAGGAAAAGACGCCACTTGCCAGTCCACCGGCCCTAACACAAGAAAATAAATATTTTTTGATTTATTTATTCAGAGTCTTTGTACTTTTTCGATAAACCGTTATCCGTCTCGTTCGCGCCGTCGACTTCCTCCTCCTCCTCCTCCTCATCTTCCTCCTCTTCTTCGCTGGAGATGTTTTCCTCGCCGACAGACTGGAGTTCACCCTTCATTTTTCCAACCATGGAAAGCTGATACACCAAACAATCAAAACTCGCTATTTTATTATTCTTATTACCATGTCTTCGTTTATCGAGTCGTTTTCATTCTGCAAATTGATCGTAGAACTGTTGGAGTGATCCAAACTGCCCATATCGGCGAGAGTGCCGGCGTTCGACCACACTCTCGCCTGCTTCACTTTTTTCTCATTCCCTGTCGATGACGTGGCACTCTTACTGCAAAAAAATCAATAATAATTAAAAATCAATACTAATAAAATTATCCCCCCGGTTTTTTATTTACGTCGCCGGTTTCTTTGCTTTAGCAGAAGAGCCGGAAGGAGCCTTTCGTCCGCCGGGACCCCGTTTCCCAAGCTTAGCCAATTTGTCCTTGATCTTATCCCCATCCAGCGAAGAAGAGCCATTCCCATTTGATTCCTCGAGAACAACGCTCTCACTTCCATTGGAAGTAGTAGTCGTTGTCGAAGAGACGAGCGACGAAAGAAACCCTAGAAACAAAAATAAAAAATCAATACAAAAAATCAATAATCAATATCATTTACCTTTCGATTCATCTTTTTTCAAAAGCGGATCCAATTTGCTGCCCTCTTTCGTCTTCGCAAATTTCTTCGACTCCCCGAACGTCTTCATCTTCTTCGGCGCGACCTCCTTAGCGCGCGCCTCCTCTTCGGCTCGTTTTACGATCGTTTCGAATTCGACGTCAAAATCGAATTCGTGATCGTACGATCCGCGCTCGAGCGCCGAACGATAGCGTTCGGCGAAGGCGCGCTGTATGTCGTCGAGGAGTTTGTCGATGTAACTCAATTGGAGGATCTTTTGGTATCCGATCTATCGACATACGGGGAAGGTCTCTTTGTATCGCGTTTTCTCGGCTTTTTCATTGGGTTTTACCACGAAAACGAGTTCGAATTCGTTGTCCAGTTTATACTGGAGGCGTAGGGATTTGTAGTTGTGCCCGTTCGAAGCGCCGCGCTCCTGTTTCGGGGGAGAGACCGGAAGTTAGAGGGTTATTTTTCGCGTTTCGCTGCGATTTCGTTGCCTGGAGTATGACGGTCTTGATCAGAGAGTTCACCGGAACGGCGAACGCCGGTTCGGGTCCTTGAAAGCACCAGAAAACGATGCCTCCTTTGGAGAAGATGACGAAGAGGTCCAACATCGCGTACGGGAAATTCAACACGTGATAAATCCGACTCCACGTGCTTCTACGCAGTCGCGTAAACGCTCTTGTGTTCCTGAACCTCATTCTTCAGCGTTTCTTCGTCTCGACTTGCGGGAGACATGCAGATTTTCGTTAAAACTTTGACGGGAAAGACGATCACGCTCGAAGTCGAAGCGAGCGACACGATCGAGAACGTGAAGGCTAAAATCCAAGACAAAGAAGGTTCGCAGTTACTTCGAAGACTTTTACTATATAGTGACATTGTCGATAAGTCGCGGCGTTGTACTTTGAGTGAGCGGGGCCCCTTTTGAGGATACCGCGCTTTTTTAGGCATTCCTCCTGATCAGCAGCGCTTGATTTTCGCTGGCAAACAGCTCGAAGATGGACGTACCCTCTCCGATTACAACATCCAAAAAGGTTTGCAGTTTCTATTCCTCGTATTTCGCCTAATATTCCATCTTTTTAGAGTCGACTCTTCACTTGGTTTTACGTCTGCGCGGTGGTGTAATTGAGCCCAGCCTGCGCGTTCTCGCCCAGAAATTCAATTGCGATAAGATGATCTGTCGCAAGTGCTATGCTCGACTTCCGCCTCGCGCTACGAATTGTCGCAAGAAGAAGTGTGGCCACTCCAACAATTTGAGGCCGAAAAAGAAGCTCAAGTAGGGAGTTAGGCCTGAGACTTGTTGCTTTGAACTTTCGTCAATAAAGTTTATCCTAAGCATGCACGCGCTTTGTCTTATCACGTGCGCGACTTACACATCATGGACGCTGAAGAGCACGATCTCCTGCTTGACTACATTGAATCTCAGGAACAACCGGAGTCCGGGTTGTTCGCGAAAAAAAGAGTGTACCGGTCTCAATCTTCAAGCCGTCTAACCCATTATACTAAGGGCTATGATGAATCCCTGTTTATTGGTGATCCCGACGCGGATCTAAAATGTCCCATTTGCTTGGCAGTTTCCAAAGATCCCGTTCAGACACCGTGCGGACACATCTTTTGCCGCTCCTGCTTTAGGAAACTTCCAGAGTAAGCAACAGTCTCATGGCTAATCTTAGCTAGATAGTTCTCATCTAAGGGTAAATGGGAGCTTTGAATGTCCACAAGACAGGCAGAAGCACCATGAGACTATGGTGGCTCCTCTGTGGCTCTAAATATTTTGTTACATTGAAACATTAGGTTTTTTCCGATACCAGAACATACAGGAAGATTCTCGAGCTGAACGTCAGGTGCACAATGCATAAATCAGGGTGTCAGGAAGTAATGGAGCTTCAGTACCTTGAGGTAGGACCAGATTAAAAAACCGGTCTCCAAAATGCTGCAGCAAACTACATTTTGCGTTAGAAACATACACAAGAATGTGGATACGTTGAGGTAGATTGCACTAATGGGTGCGGCGAAAAGACTCGTCGATCAGCAGTGAAACGGCATCAAGCAAATGATTGTATAAACAGAATATATAAGTGTGAATTCTGCCATCAAGAGATGACATTCTGCCATTACAATGGGGTTAGCTATCCTATATGTACTTAAGACTGTATGATACATTTGCCTATTTTACAGATGCATGAGAAACGCTTTTGTAAAAAGATTCCCGTCACTTGCTCTGACTGTGAGGAACTAGTGATCAGAGAGAATGTGAGTAAACCCATTAACTCAATTCCTCTCACGCAATAAATAATTAAGCTGCAACGTCACCGTTCCGAAGGCACAGCAGGAGACTGCCCCAAAGTTCCCGTTAGCTGTGAATATAGGAAACTCGGCTGTTCGTTCAGGGTCAGTGTTTCTAGCTACCGTATTATAGAATAACTGTGTCACAGGGACCTCGAGAAGAGATGCCATTGCATATGCAGAATGACATCCAGAAACACATGCAACTTCTTCTGACGCGGCAAGAGGAAACCGATGAAAAGGTGCTGTCTCTGGAGACATACCAAAAAGTGAAAGAGCCGGCTGGATCATTTCTTTGGGCTATTGACAACTGGCCAAAAATTGAAAGAGGTAAAGACAGCCAGCTTTTCCTCAGTCGAAAATTCAAGTTTGCTGGCGAAGTAAGTATGCATCTGCAAATGGTGATGAAGAGGCAGCTGCGGCAAGAGGGCAGGATAGAAGAGTTTGAAGTAACGTTTCTAGGAGGAGTATGTATAGAGATTTATGCTGTTCTTTTGGATCCCTGTCTTCAACCATTACGTTTCTCCATTTTTCTTGTCGGTGACACTACAACAAAGAAACAAGGAAAGATCAGTAACGACAGGGAAATGCTGGCCAAATACCACATGGATACGTTTCCTCTGCATGACAACATTTTGCTTGTCAAACTGGAATGGTAACTGAAGTAACGTCCACAGTAACTGATTGGCGTGCATACCTTTATTGAACTTCGTGTGTGTGTGTCATTCCAGTGTAATTGCGTGTACCTTTATGTGGCAGAAATAAACCATGTGCTTGTACAACATCAACTCTTCTCTTGCTGGAGCAATACCACATCTGTTCATGTGCAGATTCAAAAGAACTAGCGAGACGTGAAACAAATGCAACAAGCGACACAACAAAACAGTCTAAAGACAAAGATAAACGCATTCAAAGTATAGATTTCTGCACTCACGTCTCAGTACGCTCCAGTAGCCACAACATAATAATAAGGCATCTACATTTCCTCACTCCAGACCCACCTTCTCCTCCTGCCCATCCCACATGACAAAACCGATTCTCATCACAAGCCGCGGACTTCCCAAATACCTCGCAATTCTCAGTGTCCATGAACCGAGGTCGAGAACGTCAAAGACGGTTCGAAGACTTTACCTAAATGTCGATAAATCGCCGAGTTGTACTTTTACATGTAAATGAATGGGGTGCGGGTCCCTTTTGAGGATATACCGACTTTTAGGCATTCCTCCCGATAATCGGTACTTGATTTTCGGTGGAAAACAGCTCGAAGAGATGGCCGCACCCTCAACATCCAACAAGGTTGGAGTTCTCTTCTTTTACCCAGTACCTATTCGTTTTCTTTCCTTTCAGAGTCCGGCTTCTGTGCCAACGAATTGTCGCAAGAGAAGTGCGGCCACTCCGCAGGCCAAAAAAGTAGCAGGGAGATAGGCGTGAGACTTGCTGCTCAATAAAATTTACTAGTCTAACGCACACCGTTAGACGCGGTTGATATTCGTGACGGGCGGGAAGTTATAGGCGCGCGCGGCACTATAGGCGCGCGATATCCGGGTGGAGAGCATTCGGTCGCTGGCCTGCGTGCGATTCAGCGCAACATGGACGCTGAAGAACACGATCTCTTGCTTGACTACATGGAATCCCAAGAACAACCGGAGACCGGTTTCTTTGACAGGATGATTCGGTCTACAGAAAAACGTCGTACCAACGGGGGCTCAGGCTATGATGAATCCCTGTTTGTTGGTGATCCCGACGCGGATCTAAAATGTCCCATTTGCTTGGCAGTTGCCAAAGATCCCGTCCAAACACCGTGCGGACACATTTTTTGTGGCTCCTGCTTCGAGCACCTTCCAAAGTAAGTCCATAATCTCATCACTACCAAATTTTAGGTAGTTCTGATCTAGAGTACACGGGAAGTTTGAATGTCCACAAGACAGACAGCAGCACCGCGAGAAGAAGGTGGCTCTTTTGTGTCTCGTGCGTGTTCGTCTTGTTACCTATTAAAATTAGGTTTTTCCTGATGCCAGAACAAACAGGAAGATCCTTCAGCTGAAAGTCAAGTGCACAATGCATGAGTCAGGATGTCAGAAACAAATTGAGCTTCGGTACCTTGAGGTAGGACAAGATTAGAAAACCTGGTCTCCAAAATGTTGCAGCAAACTACATTTGGGTTTAGAAACATACACAAGAATGCGGATACGTTGAGGTACATTGCCCTGATTGGTGCGGCAAAAAGATTCGTCGATCAGCAGTGAAAGAGCACCAAGAAAAGAATTGCATAAACAGAAAATCTAAGTGTAAATTCTGCCGTCAAGAGATGACATTTTTTCATTATCACGTTCGAGTAGGTGTCATATATCTACTACTGTAATACATTTGCTGATTTTACAGAGGCATGAAGAACGCCACTGTAAGAAATTTCCTGTCACTTGCTCTGATTGTAAGCAAGAAATGGCCAGAGAGAAAGTGAGTGACCTGATAATTCCTCTTTTATTAATTACCTATTAATCCTAAGTTGAAACGTCACCGTTCTGAAGGCAAAACGGGCGACTGTCCAAAAGTTCCCATTGACTGTGAATATATGAAACTTGGCTGCCGATTCTGGGTAAGTGTTTCTACTCGCCTCCTCCTCCTAGAAAAATAGCGTTGAAACAGGGTCCTCGAGAAGAAATGCCATTGCACATGCAAAATGACATCCAAAAACACATGCAACTTCTCCTGATGCAGCAAAAGGAAGTCGACGAAAAGATGCTGTCTCTAGAAGCATACCATAAAGCGAAGGAGCCAACTGGATCATTTCTTTGGGCTATTGACAACTGGCTGGAATGTGCAGAGTCAGAAGGCCCTCAGCTTATCCTCAGTCGAAAATTCCAGTTTGCCGGAAAATTAAGCATGCGTCTGCAAATGGTGGTGGTAAAAGATGATGACGATCATGACGATGATGAAGACAATATTATTCTAAATCCTACTAAACGATGCAGGTTACTAAGGTAAATAAAGACGATGACAACAATGATGATAATGAAGGTGGGATTCTTAGACGCAGACAAAAGTAAAGGGAGACGATGAAGATGATGACGAAATTCGTAGATGTAGATGCATAATGATTCATGCCCTGTTTTCGGATCCTTGTCCAAAACCGTTACCTTTCTTCATTTATCTCGTTGACGACGCTGAAACGGAGAAACAAGGAGAGATTAGAGAAGACAGGCAAATGCTAGTCCAATACAAGGAACCTTTTCCTTTGCACGACGGCATCTTGCTTGTTAAACTAGATCCGTGTGATGATGACGACAACAGCGATGACAGTAACGAAGAATTTTGAATGAAGTGCATGCCATTTGTCTTGTCATTGTGTGTAACTTCTGTGTGGCAAAAACAATACAGTAGTCACATCAATTCTTTCCTCAATAAATGTACCGGAGTTTGCGTTTGTGATGCAAAGAGATTCAAGAGAAGGGAACACAATAAGGTTGCAGTACGGATAATAACATCTTTCGCTCAAAATTCGAGATTTTCCTTTGAGATTCGACTCTTTATCTACTTAGTTATGCGCCTGCCCGGTGGCGTAATTCATGCAGCCTGCGTTCTCGCCCAGAAATTCCGATAAGATGATTGTCGCAAGGATTCCGAGTCGGCTTCCGTGCCAACGAATTTTCGCAAGAAGTGTGGCCTACGTATACAGGCCGAAAAAGAAGCAGGGAGATACACTGCAGTACGCGTGAGACTTGCTTCTTGTTTGAACTTTCATTGAATAAATTTATGTCATCACGTGCGCGACTCCCATGGACGCTAAAGAACATGATCTCCTCCTTGACTACATTGAATCTCACAAAGAGCCGGAGTCCAATTTATTTGAGAGGTCCTTTCGGTATCGTGCAACCCTTCCAACTCCTGCTTCTAACAAGGGCGAGGGCTATGATGAATCTCTGTTCGTTGGTGATCCTGACGAGGATCTAAAATGCCCCATTTGCCTGGCAGTTGCCAAGAATCCTGTCCAGACTCCATGCGGACACATCTTTTGTGGCTCGTGCTTCAAGAAACTTCCAAAGTAAGTCCACAATCTCTACACTAATCCTAAATAGTTGTGATCTAAGGGTAAAAGAAAACTTTGAATGTCCACAAGACAGACAGAAGCACCATGAGAATAAGGCGGGTGTCCTCTGTGACTTGTAAATATTTCGTGTCATTATAAAATAGGTTTTTCCCGACGCCAGAACAAACAGGAAGATTATGCAGCTAAACGTCAGGTGCACAATGCATAAATCAGGATGTCAGAAACAAATTGAGCTTCAGTACCTCGAGGTAGGACACCTGGTTTCTGAAATGCAGCAAGCTACAATTGGGGTTAGAAACATACACAAGAATGCGGATACGTTGCGGTAAAGTGCCCTGATAAGTGCGGGAAAATGATTCGTCGATCAGCAGTGAAAGAACACCAAGAAAAGGATTGCATAAACAGGAATTATAAGTGTGAATTCTGCCATCAAGAGATGACATACTGTCATTATGAATGGGTTAGCTGCTATCTGTGTTATCTACGTTTTCACTGTAATACATTTCTGATTTTACAGAATCATAAAGTACGCTACTGTAAGAAAATTTCTGTCACTTGCTCTGATTGTAAGCAAGAAATGGCCAGAGAAAAAGTAATTAACCCTTTACCTGTCTTACTTGACCAAATGGTCTAATAATTTTAAATCTGAATAAATCGTCGTTTTGTCAAAAATGGTGGGAATTCACTCCGCATGCGTGTTACATCATTAGGACATACAACGAAAGGAAAAAAATGAACTCAAACGCGTTCTTGTTCAAAACGGAGCCGTTTTCTGCTTCACCTAAACAGCACGTTTGCCTTTGGAAATTTGCAGCGTTCAAAGAAAACTGACCTCGTGTGCCATTTCTCAAAACAGGGAACACAACAAAGGCTCCTTTCGCAGAAGCGGCAAATAAACCAGGTTTTTTTTTGCAAAATTGTACGTCGCACAAGGGAAAAAAAAGTAACGCGCGGTAAAAATTTTGTTTTGAATACGTTTTGACACGAAAAAAGCTAATACACAATCCAAAACACCAAAAAGAGGAAAAAAAAAGAATGAATCTTGACAGAAAAATTCTAAGCTGCCAAAAAGAACAAAAATTGCTGTTTTCTACACCACATCAACATCCGGCACATTCGTTTCCTTGGTTCCTACCCACTGTGACGTCAAGCAACGTCATGGGTATTCATACGATACAAAATTCGGCTGTTTAGGTTGAAAACGGAGTTTTAGAGAATTGTTAGGCTCTCGATGAATCGGCCTAAAGACAAAGCGCTCCAAAATGTAGGCAAAAACGGCGAGAACAGCCAAATCGGTCACGTCTTAGTGTGCGTTAGGCAGTTGACATGGTCTCTACGAATGGCACGGGACATTAGCTTATTCTCTCGGGTGAAATATTCAAATAAACGTAAGCATGCGCAAAATAGACCTTAAAGTCATGCAAGACAGCTTTTCAGATTCAAGTAGAAATCAGGTAAAGGGTTAATTAAACTCATTAACTCGATTCCTCTCTTGTAATAAAAGAATTAAAAGCTGCAACGTCACCGTTCCGAAGGCACAACAGGAGACTGCCCAAAAGTTTCCGTTAGCTGTGAATATAGGAAACTTGGCTGCTCGTTCAGGGTCAGTGTTTCTAGTTATGTACCGTATTATAGAACAATTGTGTCACAGGGACCTCGAGAAGAGATTCCATTGCATATGCAGAATGGCATCCAAAAACACATGCAACTTCTTTTGATGCGGCAAAAGGAAACCGATGAAAAAATGCTGTCTCTGGAGACATACCAAAGTGTAGTAGAGCCGGCTGGGTCGTTTCTTTGGGCTATTGATAACTGGCTGAAAATTTCAAGTGAAGACAGTCAACTTTTTCTCAGTCGAAAATTCAAGTTTGCTGGCAAAGTAAGTATGCATCTGCAAATGGTGGTGAAGGGGGAGCTGGTGCCTGTGCCGGATAAAGAATCGATTTCAGTTACAAGCATAGAGATTTACGCTATTCTTTCAAATCCTTTTTTCCAACCACTGCCTTTTTCCATTCTTCTTGTTGGTGACACCAGCACAAAGAAGCATGGAAACATCACTAAAAACAGGAAAATACTGGCCCGGTACAGTATGTTGGAAGAACGTGTTCCTCTGCAGCATGGCAACATTTTGCTTGTCAAACTGGAATGGTAACTGAAGCGACGTCCACATTAATTAACTGCTTGGCGTGCATACTTTTTTGCTAAGAATTGAACTTTGTGTGCGTCATTCCCGTGTAATTGCGTGTACCTTTATGTGGCAGAAATAAACCCTGTGAACAACTTCTTTGCTGAAGCAATACCACATCTGTTCATGTGCAGATTCAAAAGAACTAGCGAGACGTGAAACAAATGCAGCAAGCGACACAACAAAACAGTCTAAAGACGAAGAAAAAAACGCACTCAAAGTAGATATCTGCGCTTACGTCTCAGTACGGTCCAGTAGCCACGACATAATAAGGCATCTCCATTTCCTCACTCCAGACCCACTTCACCTTCTCCTCCTGCCCATCCCACATGACAAACCGATTCTCATCACGAGCCGGAGTACCCAAAAACCGCCCAGCATAGGAATTCTCAATGTCCATAAACCGAGCATAGAGACCCCCCACCGAGAAGCCAGCGCCTCGTTTTCCAGCAACACCCGAACACATCATATCCCCAAATCCCTCCAAAACGCTAACCCCGCCACAATCGCTCAATGAAACCTTAAGAACCTTATCCAAGGTCTTGAACGTGAGATAAACGTCCCAAGATGTGGGCGTGGCAACGAAAGTGGGTCGACTGGGGAAATAATAGCCAACGCTATCATTAACGGGCACGGAACAGTGCACGGAAGCCGGCTTCCCATTCATCTCGGACACCTTCAACACGACAACGTCCGGGTTGGTAACGACGTCAGGATTCAACTGGGGTAAGGTGACGACGTAGTGCCCGTCAGGCGAAATGAAGGAAAACCCGCACGCGCTTATCGGCGTCTCGCCGATAACGCGCATGGTCAGCGTATCGATCTCCAAAAGCGCGCACGTGCCCGTATGACGGAAACAGGAGACGAACGCGTGCCCATTCAAAGGCGAATAGGCCATCCCGAACGTATTCATGCAGGCCGTTTCCAAGGCAACTGGACCGAACTTTCTGGTTTCCAAATTGAATTCGACGATTTTGGAATCGTGTGGTGACGTCACGAGCGCGGTATCCGTACGACCCCGGATGCCGTAGCCAAAGTGGATTACGTTATACGGCATTACCTTATTCGGCCGTTCTTCGGCTGCCACGACGATCTTCGCCTCGTCGCGACACGCGCTCTTGATGACCATCAGCGTGGGCGTGTCATACGCGTGAATCCAAATTTCTTCGCGTCGTTCGACGAATTTGACTTTGTACGGAATCGACGTCAATTGAATCGCTTCGACGATTTCTTCCGTCGCGACGTTGATGACGTAGACGCGTCGCGTCGCCACTTCGGGAACGTAGATGAATTTTCCGCAGGCGCGAATTGGCTGACCCCATTGGCACGTGTTGCACTGGGGACACGGGGTGGGATAGCGCGTGCTACTCCACGTGCCGCTCTTGGAGAGCTCGTCGAGGATTTTTCCGTAGCCCGATCTCATCTTGCCGACCCATTCGTGAGTCGACGAAGCATTTTCATAACTAAATAATAATCATAGATTATAAGTATAAACTATTAATTAAGGCTTCGTTATGTTGACCTGTGAGTCGGTGGGTCTGCTTGTGGAGTCGTGCTTTGGCACATGGGCGCCTTTGCGTCTTTGAGATGAACGGTCGTGTCGTGCGATATGAAATTGGTCTCCACGGCGTCGAGCGCGTCCACCACGTGAACGCCACGACACCCAAACACAAAGAAACCGTCTCGAAGATGATCTAAAGACAGAGAGAGATAAAAAGAGAAAGCATATCCTAAAAGTCATCTACCCTTGGGAGACGAAAACGCATCACAAGTCTCTATAACAAATTATTATAAGTCAATAATATTTTCTTTATATGTAATCCCCTCTTACTCGCTTCCGTTACGTTGACTATTGTCACAGTGTCATTGCTGTTAGGAGCCGGAAAGACGAGCGAGTCGTTGATCAGCGCGCTGCGTCCCGTTCTCGAATCCCGCGCCATCCACACGTCGGAGTCGTACGTGTTATACGATATCCCCTGGCCCGGCTCCAACGTCTTCTCCATAATCATCATGGTCCCGTTCATGTGAACCCAGAAGAGATCGACGGGCCGCGGCGATCGATTCACAAAGCGCACCATCACTTGCTTATGGTTCCCCGGCGACCAGATGTCCATGCCAACAAATGGCGACGAATTCGCGTCAGCATACGGACGGCAAACGCTCACGTCCTCGCGCCACACGGGATTCGGATAGAAAGGAAATTGCCCGTCGATTGTGAGCCATTGCTTGGTTACCGTATCCATGGCAACGAGAGGATGAGTCCTGTAGGAGTGCATTCGATAGACGTGGTTGGGTTGAACGGTCGCGATTGTTGTGGCGGCGCCGTCGTAGTTGAACCAGACGACGTCGATGGGATTCGAGACTTTGTTGCGAACGTTAAGGAGAACGTAGTAGGAGGAGTGCTGCGATTGGATGCGATGATAGACGGACTCGCGACGAAGGGCTTGGTAGAGAGTCGGCTTCGTGGGCGGCACGACGTCGTCGCTTTTGGAAGTCATTTCAGCTAAAAATAAATAAATAAATAAATAAATAATAGCGTATTTCTGGGAGCTTGTCTTACTTTCTTTCATGACTGTGATTGATATTGTTTTGCTGTCCGTTCCCGCTCCATTCGTTCCCATGCACGTGTATCTCGCCGAGTCTGCAATCGTCCAACAGGGTACGTAGAGTTGGCCTTTCTTTTCGACCCAGTGGTATCTTGGCGTAGAGTCTGGGAAGAAAATGCGTCCGTTGCGCATCCAGACGAGTTGCGGTTGGGGTGAACCCTTCACTCGGCAAGTTATCGGACAGTGCAGGTGTTTTTCGGTTCGGATAAAATGTCGTGGAGTATAGACGGAAACTTTTGGAAATTCTATTTCAAAAGGATCCATTATGCTTTATGGTATTAATTCATTTTATTTGTTATACCGTTGACTATGAGCTCGATTTCCTCGCAGGTGCATGCGCACTGATCGGGAGCGACTGTCGCCATGGAATCGTTAAAACAAATCGTATAATTTCCTGAATCGTAGTAAAATACGGGGCTTATTCGAACGAGCCTTTCATGAATCTAATAAGATTATTTAATTATTTGATATTTTCTGATTTGATTTGCTACCGTAATTCTGTCGCTAGGCAACAGAAATTGACCGTCTTTCTTCACGAAAATCACTTTTCCTTCCGATTTCAGCTTCAATAGGGCTCTGAGTCTGCTTTTAGCAAACATGCGACTGCGCCAGGCGATCTGACTCGCTGTGCGCAACGAGATGAGGCCCCTTTCAAAATCGATCGTTTACGGCTCACCTTGGCACGTTTCCACCTTGATAGATGACGTCGCCGTCATTTTGTCGTACGACGCAACGAGCGTGTACGTTCCCGCGTCGGTGCAGTTCACGTTCTCGATGGAAACGGCTCCCGAACACGAAACGGTGAAGCGATCGACGCGAAACGTCTTTTCCGCGTCGAACGAGGCGGACAGAATGACGCGTCCATCGTGTTTGAGCGTAAAATCGGGGCAAGAATCCGCCCCCGCGATCTAAGAAGCAACCCCGAATGACGTAAACGATTCCCCGGGCGATGACGTTAATATTTTAGCGTGCGTTTCGCCGCAGTGACGCAGAAAATTAACGCGAGACGAATATGACGTCACAGCGGAAATCACTCACTTGAAAGGGGAGATCGACGTTTCCGTTGAGCTTAGCGGTTGTTTCCAGGAACGGCTGACTTATAACCAGCTGGCGAGCGGATTCCATCTCTACAAATCAATAAAGGAACCCCTTTGTCTCGTTGATTCAATTACGGTTCTCCCCCTCCGACCTTTCGGACACTGCGTCGGACAGATGCGCTCATTGGAGCGCACCGCGTTCTCGTGGGGTTGTATTTTGGCTACGGAGAGCACGGTGCCGCGCCAGAGATAGAAAAAATAGTGGCACGCCGTCAAATCGGCGTCGTGAGCGTCGTCGCGCAAATCGGCGCGACGACGAAACTGCAAACGCGTGACGCCGTCCGTCGTTCGCCCGTAGATAAGCGTCAATCCGGTCTGATTACGATCGAGCACGAGTTGCGACTCGACGGCGCCGACGTGACGATCTTGCACGCGAAAGCGCCCGTCCGTGTTCCTTTCCACCCATCCGACGATCAAATCCGACTCGGGCTTCATGTAGGGGAAAGAAATGATTCTTTAGAGGAGGAGCTTTCTTTATTTACCAAACTTCCGTCGCGCGAGAAACCGACGCCGATCCAATGTTTGGCGGCGATCGCGTTCGCTTCGATGTCGAAGACGACTTCGCTGCCTTCGGGCCACCAGCGCGCGCGGTAGTAGCGCTCGGCGCCGGGCGTACCGTGCGTGAACTCCGATACGCAGTCGGGGTCAGGTACGTAGAGCGTTGCCGCGATTCTGTACGAGCGGCGCGTCGACGCGTCGATCGCGCGACACGTGTACGTGCCTGCATTCTGACTGGTGATGCGAGTCAGGGTGAGACGGGCGGTGTCAGCGACGCGTTCGTTGTTGAACCACCAGCTGATGGTTGAGGAGAGGGTATCGGCGTCCTGCAAGGCGCATTCGAACGTCACGTTGGCGCCGACGTGCTCGTAGAGTCGCGACGGGCCGACGATGACGGGGCCTTTGGAGAATAGCTTTCATCGCTTGTCATTTTTAGGTTTTTTGCATTTCTTACGCGTTTTTTTTGTGCTCGCCTCTTTCTGCGTAAAGAATGAAAGAGTAAGGAGATTGATGGATGTATGCTTTCTGGGACTTGGCTCACCGTTGCAGCCCCTGCAACGAGCTGGGCAGCGCAAAGAAGGAGAACAATGGCCAACCCGTTCATCGAATCATCAAGGTCACGGGTAGTTGATATGAACTAATTAATATCAGAGCGTTGTAATTTGCAATCAAATTCATAACAGCTACTGTACTGCCAAAGTCATTTCTTAGTAATTCCAGCACAAACAGATGTCTTTAGGTTCTTCAATGTGCATTTCAGAGATTTTTTTAAGCCTTGCTTAAGTTGACAAGATGCTTCGTATACTTTCAATGTTGCATCTTTACGTAGACTCTTCTCGAAAGAAAAATCATAGATACTTTTTTGGGATGAAAAAGTTTTGGTCATTAGTGCAGCTGGGCTCCCAGTATCTTTGTCAGTGGAGGTCAAACAGCAAGTCAAAACCAAATCCCCATGTAAAGGCCCAGTAGAGTCTTCAACTTCAATACTGCCTTCTACTTTCATATACCTGACATAAACATGATGAATGTGTGATAGCTTCATTGCTTCCTTCAAATCAAACAAAAAGCTATATGAATTGAAGGCCAATTCAACATCCTCGATATATTCAAAAGAGAATACAGCACTGCCTAAGAAACAGTAAAAATAATTTTGTAATTATGTCATTATCAGTACCAGATGCTTTCTGGAGTTTTACTTCTTTAAGGCGCACTTTATCACCATCAAGGTCTAGATCTTCAGCTGTCAAGTCAAGACACCAATCCATAGACTCTTTAAAAAAACCATGTATATTATGTAATAATTAATTAATCAGCACCTTCCCGCTGGTCTTTTGCAACAGGTCCTGAACGTGCTAGAGTATTCTCTGATAGTGTAAATCAGATTAAACGTTTGACAATTTACCTTCTAGTTTTCTCTTTTTCCCTATCGGTGTCAGTTCAGACGTCAACTGTCCCGTCAATTTTGCGTACAATCGCCATAAATCGCGCTGCTCCGGCATATCCATATCCAACGGAAAAAGAACCTGATACGACGCCGATTGAGCAATGACGTGCGGAATATATTTCGGTTGGCGTGGCCCGAAAAAAATTGGAATGAACTTCCTGGCGGTCGGCTTCTTTGTGAGATACCCGTAAATAATTCGACCCTCGAAGCGACTTCCGAGTCCTCTTTCAGAACCCTCATCCGCCTCCTGGGTGACGTAATGAAAGTAGGAGGGCGTACACACCATGAGAACGTAGTCGCATTCGACGATTTGGCGCTCCATCCATTGGGGCCAGCTGTCGGGCGGATCGTCTTCGCGGTACTGATCGATTCTGCCGTCGATTCCGTGACGTCTTAGGTACTCGGCGAGATCGAGCGCGTGAGCGCGATGTAACGCGCGAAGCCGATCGCGCTCACGCTTTTCCGCGACAGCGTCGACAGATAGGGGATCGTGTGAATAACTCACGAACACTTTTACGGACGTTGCTGCTGCGAGCGCTTTCCTTGAGCGTAGTGGACGTGTGGACGCCATCAGGGGGAAGACGGGCAAGTTCCCGGAAATAGTTTGCACAAAAAATTATGACCACGCCTACTTTTCAACAAACGGACTGACGATGGACGGGACCGTAAAAAATGCTACAAAAAAGAAAACATCAAAAAAGCTGTCAAGTTAAGTTGATATGGGCTAGGTAAGTCATTTCTTTTCCACTTTAGCGGTAACCCACGTCTTGAGATTCTTCACTGAGCATTTCCAAAAACCTTTGAAAATCTTTTCAGTTTCATTTCCTTCTTTCTTGAACATCAATTTCAAGCAACTTTCACCGGATTCTAGAGTTTGCTCAAAAGAGAATTCAAGTGTGCTATTTTTAGATGAAATGGTTTTGGTTGCTAGTGCTTGACTGTGGTCATAATTCATTTTCTGACAATCAGTCTTGGCACAGCCCAAAAAACAAAACACACTTACAGGCTCTGCAACCGTAGCTTCAGGAGATGTGATTTCAATGACGCCTTTTGCTTTGACTGACGTTAGCATCGTAACGCCATCAACTTCCTTTAGCTTTGTGGTTTCCAACAGGCGATACACAAAATACACTTTTTTGGGGCCACGAACCATGTCAACGTTCTCCTTGTGTTCAAAAGAGAAAACAGCACTACCTAAGTTAGTACTAAAATTTTAGTATTTTGGTGGTCAATATACCCGGTACGTACCAATTGATTTTTTGACATCTTTGCCTATAAGCTGCACTTTATCGCCAAGGTCCACATCTTCATCCTTTAGGCCACAGCACCAGTCAATAGATCCTTTACAGCAAAGTATAAATTTTATTCAATTAATTAAAGAATACCTTTTGGCTGGCTTATAACAGGACCAGCATTCTCCTTGTCTTCAAGACAAATACTAAATTAGTTATACACATAGCATTTCTCGATTACCTTCAAGCTTTCTCTTTTTCCCACACGTTCTCCTTTTCCTACGCTTTCTCCGTTTAGCAGCTTGAGGTTGTATTGGCTCGGCCGTTACCTGTGCAGCCTGTCCCGTCAATTTCTCGTACAATCGACGCAAATCGCGCTGCTCCGGCATCTTCATATCCAAAGGAAAAAGAATCTGATACGACGCCGATTCAGCAACGACGCTTGGAATATATTCCGATTGGCGAGATCCGAAAAATATTGGAATGAATTTGCTAGAGGCCGGGTATTTTGAGAGATAGCCGTAAATGATGCGACCCTCGAAGCGACTTCCGAGCCCTTTCTCGGGGTCCCCCTTTTCGCCCCCCTGGGTAGTGACGTAATGAAAGTAAGAGGGCGTGCACACCATGAGCACGTAGTCGCTATGTTCGATTTGGCGCTCCATCCATTGAGGCCAGTTGTCGGGCGGATCGTCTTCGCGGTACTGATCAATTTCGCAGTCGATTCCGTGACGTTTTAGGTAATCGGCGAGAGAGAGCGCGTGAGCGCGATGCAACGTGCGAAGATGATCGCGCCTGTCCGCGGTATCGTCGGGGTTATGTGAATAGCTGACGAAAACTTTTACAGGTTCGGACCGTTCCATTTGAATTGTGCTTGGCGCCTACTTTTCATTAACGATTGTCCCGGATAGGAACGAAACACTAATGGCGGCCGTTAGGACGTCGAAGTAATCGTTTCAAGTGCTC
The DNA here is from genome assembly GCF_947507565.1 of Oscarella lobularis. Lineage (NCBI taxonomy): Eukaryota > Metazoa > Porifera > Homoscleromorpha > Homosclerophorida > Oscarellidae > Oscarella > Oscarella lobularis. The sequence goes on from NC_089175.1 coordinate 2,134,484, forward strand.
CATTGTGAAAGGCTCTTACTCCCTTCTCTTCTCTTTAGCTGTAGAACGGAGCTCGGCGACGTCACGCCTCACAACCTGAAGCAATTGCGCAAATTGAACACGGTTGTCTTTCCAGTGACGTACAACGACAAGGTAGAAGCAGATTCGTCGCATCTGCGTCTCATACCAACATCAGTAATTGCTTCTAGTTTTACGACGACGTCCTGGGACTCGGAGATCTTGCAAAATTAGGTGAAAATCTGACGACGAGTAGCGTGCGTTACTAAAGACCATTTTTAACAGCCTATTTCAACGATATCGTCGTTGGAGCCGTTTGCTGTCGTGTTGATACGTCGGAAAACAAACGTCGGCTTTATATAATGACGCTTGGCTGTCTTCGACCGTATAGACGTCACGGAATTGGTAAAATCAATATGACACGATATCCTAATATTTAATCAAATTTATTTTATTTTAAAGGTGGACTGCTTTTAGCTCACGTTGTTAAAATGGCGAAAGACGACGGAAATATAAACAGCATCTATTTGTAAAACATATGATAGTAATTAATATTTTTAATTCTGTTCTATCAGGCACGTTCAAGTGAATAACGAAGAGGCGCTTGCCTTTTATCAGAAACACGGGTTTAGAATCAAGGAGAGGAAAGAACGTTACTACAAACGTATTGAACCAGCTGACGCGTTTGTCTTGGAAAAGGAAGTAAAGGACTTACTAGCAATCACAGACAACTAGTGTTATTACTTGCGAGAGCATTCAGGCTGGGAAAAGATATAATAAAAGATAAAAACCGTTCGAAAAAATTGATAGGTAGATGCCAACACTTCACAGTGAGTGACAACTTTGGACAAAGTAAAAAATATTCGTTTATCATAAGCAGCGTCACCATTTAGAGCAAAAACACGGGGTATAAAATAAAAGTTAGAAATAGAAACAAAAAAGACCTGAACACTTACCAGAAATTTTTCAGATATCTAATCCGGTACATTTCCAAAAACGTCAGTTACTGTTTTGTTTTTCCGCTCTCCGCGAAGAGCTTGGCACAAACGCTCAATTGTAGCTGATTCACTTTTGCTTTCCATCCAATGCAATAGCATTTGGTATGCCTGCTCCTTCACATCTTTATAATTACTGTCAATCCTTTCGATTTCGTTCTCGTCTACACTAAGCGCTCTTGCCACATGTTTCCACTCCTTCACAATACGAGCAGCTACGTTTCGAAGCTCCTCTGTTGTTGGCTCTCGTTCAATGTTCACCAATTCTGATTCTAAATATTTTTGCAACAATGTCAGGTCAGCATTGACTTGTCCGCTCCCATTACCGCTATGCTGATCAGTAGTATGGGAGGAAGACTCGCAGGCTTGAACCTTGACATCTACAAAGAAATCCCTGAAAACTCTTTATATATGCACCGGATTTGTATGAACCGAAAATACTGCTCTTATTCAGACTTTCCGCTTCGCTACTAGCATCTCTTGAAGAAACAAACTCATCAACTCCACCTGTTACAGGTACAGAATGACAACAACTACAGTAATGGCTAACATCATACTTGATGATTTAGTCGTTTGAGAAGTATCATTTGAAAAAGCATCAGAATTGCAGCTTCTAAATTTGTAACATTATGTTAATTGATAGAAAACAACACAGCTTGAGTAATGACTAACCCGTAGTCGAACATCGCATCATCCCTAAGCCAAACTGAAACTTCATCCCAGCTAACCAACTTTTCTTGAAAAAAAGGCGGAGGAGACTCATAGTAATGATAGACAACTGTCACTGGTTGAGTACAATTGACTTCTTCTGGGCACGTGATAGAGCAGTCTTTGTCCAAATAGCTAGGAAGACGGTCATCATTTTCCACAAGACAGCGAAGGTCGTCTCCGCTAAATTCTTTTTTAGAACGCAAAGTAAACTTTGACGTGAAATCATCATTCTTGCTCAGAGAAAATTCAAGCCGTTGCCTACCGTAAAAAGATAATCCTTTGCAGTGCAGACGTTTCTTGTCTACATGACTGAATTTTCTTATGATGTCAGTTTTTAGTTCTTCCTGTATTTTTTCTAAATTTTCCGAGCAGGTACAGGAAATTGTAATCCTAATATCCCATCCTCTTTCACCGTTGTAAACGCTTTTCGGACGAACAAAGAAACCGATCGCAACTTGAAAGGAGCCAGCTGCCACAATCGCACAAAAACGGCAAAACGTTTTGGTGGATAATTCCAAGCAATGGTCTCGCAAGTGAACGTCCATGGTGCCTTTGTAAGAAATATGACGACTCTGAAAACGCTCAGTTCCAAGACTCCCGATGAAATCGTATGTTTCACTCGGATCTATGCCTTCGCCGTAGAACAGACCATATTCAGTTTCAATACAGTCATCAACAGGCTTATAGTGATGTCTCAGTTTGTATCTAAGTATCACACGCTTTCTAAAAGCTGTTTTATGGGGTAAGAGTTCGATAAGACCGACATGAGCCGTTCTACCCTCAAGGCTCGTTGCTTTATCTGAAACATAGAGAGAAAGTGTAACGTCTAACGACGTTGTAGTTGTTATTGCTCCAGTAGGAATTGTTAGTGAAATGCCGTACGATGACAGCACTAAGCTGCCTCCTTCTTGGTTCATTCGTCCTGATGTTGAATCTTTCTTGATGAAAATCATGCGCTGCCCACTGACGGTAAGAACCACATTTTTGGTAGGCGAATTTAATAGAACAGGGTACGCTGGATGGCAGCGGTTGCTGTCATCGCTAAACAATTCTAAATAATAAAGCACAATTGATATTTAATTAGACTTACCTTGTGACAGGCGAGTCCGCGGCCTCTAAGTCTACCTCTCTGTTGCTCTCTGCGGATGAGACTGATGATGATCTTGATTCTTGTGCACCTGCTGAAGGGCTGATGTTTTCTGACAGTTTAGTAGCTCTATTTAACATCTGTTTTAATGGCAGGTGGTTTTAGTTTTACAACTTGCCTTGTAAAATGTATACTCGCCTCTACGTCTAACTTTACGCTGCTCTCTGTTGGTGTTGATGACAATCTTGGCTCTTGTGCACTGGTGTTTTGTGACAGTCCAGAAGCTCTATTTTCAAAGAGTGCCCCTGATCTTTTTGTAGTTGTAGCCTTGGTGTATTTTGGCTCTTCAGTAGTTCTACTCTCGTCAGCAGCATCTTGTACAAAAGGAATTGCTCCAGTAATTTCGTCAAATCGTCTCCAAAATTTTGTTTTGATGCCAGACCTTCAGATATCAGGTATGAGAATGTTGGTATACATGTATGATACAGTCATACACATACTTTCTACTTTCATATTTCACTTTGGCCCGTTCTACTTCTGCCAGACTTGCCTTGCCTGTAAATGTAAATATGAAATGCGTCGGGACAATACCGGTATCTCTACCTTTTGCTTCGTCTAAGTGAAAGCAACACAATAACCCCTTCTTATATATTTTCCTATGTCTCCAAGTCAAAATCAAGGGGCTCATAACGTCTAGCAATGCAAAATGAAATGCAATAATGACCTCAGACTCGTGATAGGCGAGACTGTTATCATCAAAAGCAATTAAAATTATCTGCAACAAATCGCTTTGTCAATTGAAAAGAATTCTATATTACTTTTGTAGACTCACTGTTAATGGAAGCCGCGAGATACAGAAAACAAGAAGAACGATGAGAAACATTATTACCGTGCTTCGATTGCTCAGAAACAAAATTTCATCAACAACATCGTTACCATCTTGGAGCATCAACAATCGACTTCTCTTCGTCCTCTTTCCTCGCAGACGATGTATCAATAGAATCATTTCACTGATTCCAGTCACAAATAGGACACCCGTAATACACAGGATAAACAATCGCTTCCTTCAATAGAAAAAATGACTCATTAGATTTTATATGACTAGGCCAAAAGCAGACAGGTAGTGAATGCTTACAATTAAATACACAGTTATCTTTGGTATGAAAATTCCCTAAGAACTGCCTAATATTATATTATTAATGCTGGATCTAGTATCAGCTACTGAGTCATACCATCCACTAATGACGAAGAAGCACGCAAGTTGCGAATCACCAGGAGAGAACAGAAGCAACAACGCAAGAAAAACGAATACTGATACATAAACTGGCAGCATCACAATTATCATGGATCTGCGCGAGGTCAGTCTGCGTCCGGTGGGTCGATTTCTTGACACACACAAACAATAGCCGATGAGTATCAGTATGCAAATAGGATTTGCTAAAAGAATCCCTCCAGTAAAAGCAGCATTTTCGCTTGACGAATCATTATCGCCAAAGCCGATTCTGCTAAATACATTCAAGGAAACAACGAAAGAACCGATGATGAATTGAATGATAACTGGTACGACAAACAGACGTCTTCTTTTTTCGGAGCGTAAGAACAGTACGAACCCCGGACCCAAGAAGAAGAAGGAGACGAAAATGATGGCCGAAATCCCCCCCGCCACGCCACGAAGCGACAGCCGAAGTGTATAATCCGCGTTTGCGGTGGCGTTTGCTCCGGTTGCTCCAAGGATGCAAGACATAAGGTCGTTGTAGACATCCCGGATAGACGATTCGCTTTGTTTTTTTGCTAGCTGCTCAGTTTATTGCGCGTCTGAAAAAAACATGACAGCACGTATTCACTTTGGTTCCCACCCATTTCATGATGAGATACACAACGAGAGCCCCAGCAGGTATCGTGTCAGAATCAAGGAGAGGAAAGAAAGCTACTACAAACGCATTGAAGCAGCTGACGCGTACGTCTTGAAAAAGGAAGTCAAAGACTTACTAGCAAGCACAGACAACTACTGTAGTGTTATTATACTTGTGAGAGTAGTCAGGCTTGAAATAGTAATAAAAGATGAAAGCGTAATAATTGAAAAAATGACAACACCTCAAAGTGACAACTTTGGATAAGTAGATAATTTTAAAAATGCATGCCTATCACAAACGATCAACGAATCTGGTCTTCTTCTAGTGTGATCCAGATCATTAATGATAATCATAATGGAATACGGGTCTGCATACAACAGAAACGTGCAGTAGAACTGTGTTCTATTACGGTTGCTTACCCGTTATAAGTGTTATGATGAACTCTGGTTTCTCTGCAAAGAAAAAAATTAAAAGCTAATAAGTTCAAATTGATTGCTCACGGTCTGTTGATGGCAACACTTTCGCTACTAGCTGACGCTCCACCAAACTCAAAGGAATCCCGAGGCTGGCGGACTGTGCTTCCAGGCGAGAGATCACCTGGTGCTTGCATGCCGACACTGAATGCTGATTTTGGCACTCTAGAAAATTAATTAAGTCTAAAGTACAAACAAAGATTTACACGCGGCGCTTACTGCTTAACGTTTTGACGCTCCTCTGTTGTTGGCTTTTGTTTAGGATGCACCAATTCTGTTTCTAATATTTTTGCAAAGTAACAGGTGAAGACTGACACATCAGCTATCCTAACCGTTACGCAGATCATCATTAGTGTGAGAAAAGGAAGAGTCGGCTCGAACATTGACCTTTGCTACAAAAAAAATACACTGTAAACAGTACTCCTTTATACATATACAGTACCGAAATCAATCACACTTCCCGCTTCGTTACTGGCATCTCTTGAAGAAATAACAGACTCATCAACTCCATCTGTTACAAGTACGGTATGACAAAAAAGAACTACAACTCCAGTAAACCATAACATCATACTCGATGTAGTTGTTTGGGAAGTATTATTGGAATAACTGTTTCTAAATTTCGATAGATTAGAATATAATTGATAGCACGCTTCTAAACAGTGACTGACCCGAAGGGCGCTTCATCCGGAAGTTTAAATGAAACGCCGTCCGAGCTAATCACATCTTGAGAAAAAGATGAAAGAGGCTTGTAGTAACGATAGGCGAATGTCACTCGTGGAGAGCAATTGGCTTCTTTTGCGTCTGTGCACTTGATAGCACAGTCTCTGTCCAAATATCCAGGAAAACGGTCATTCTTTTCTACAACGGAGCGAAGCTCCCATCCGTTGAATTCTTTTTTGGAACGTAATGAAAATTTTGATCCTGACGTAAAGTCGTCATCCTCGCTTAAAGAAAATTCTAGTCGTTCCCTATCTTTGGAAAAAAATTCTTGGCAGCAAAAACGCTTCGTGTCAGCAAGGCGGAAATTTCTTGTTTTTAGTTGTTCTTGAATTTGTCTTAAATTCTCCGAGCAGGTACATGAAATAGTAATTCTAATATCCCATCTTCGTTCGCCTTCACAAACGTTTCTCGGAACGGGACGAACAAAAAAGCCAATTTCAATGTGAAAAGGGCCAGCTGTAACAAAACTGCAATAACGGCAAAACGTTTTGGTTGACAATTCTAAGCAATCGTCTCGCAAGTAAACGTCCATGGTGCCTTTGTAAGAAACATGACGACTCTGAAAGCGCCCAGTTCCAAGACTCCCCATGAAATCGTATATTTCACTAGGATCTATGCCTTCGTCGTAGAACAAACCATATACAGTTTCAATACAGTCATTACCAGGCTTATGGTGATGCCTTAGCTTGTATCTAAGTATTACTGGTTTTGCAAACGCCGTTTTATGGGGCAAGAGCTCAATAAAACCGACGCGGGCCGTTCTACCCTCAAGGTTAATGGCTTCATCTGAAACATAGAGAGAAAGTGTAACGTCTAGCAATGCTGTAGTTTTTATTGCTCCCGGAGGAATTGTTAGTGAAATGCCGTACGATTGCACCGCTAAGCTGCCTCCTTCTTGTTTTATTTGTTTTGATGTAGTGGCCTTCTTGATGCAAATCATGCGCTGTCCATTGACGCTAAGGACCACATTTTTGGTAGGTGGATTTAGTAAAACAGACTCCGTTGTGTACTTGACGTCTTCGTCAACTGCATCGGTGTCACAGAAACTATTCTAAGTAATAAAGAGATTTTACTTAGTTTAAAAGGTGTTTCTCCTTCTTGATCTACCTCTCTATGGCTCTCTATTGATGACACTGATGATGATCTTGACTTTTGTGTACTTATTGAAGGACTAAAGTTTTCGGACATTTCACTTTGAACCAAAGAAACCTAGGCAGTACAATTTACACAATTAGGCACTATGTAAAAAAATTGTTAATTACATTAGAGTCGCACTGAGCTTCGGTCGACTCTTTGTAGCCCTGTTTCTCTTTTAAAGACGCGCTTTTAGCTGCAACTGACTGACGTCTAACACATGAAGCTAGAAGACGTATTTAATAAGTTAGAGTTCCTTGCACCTTAGATGTTCCATTTCCTTCTGAATATTTTCACTAAGTAAACAGAGTACGCACAAGCAGAGCAATAGTAAATTTCCATTACATTTCTTGTCTTTGAGCTTCAATAGGTTCTGCTGCCTCTCTCTTTTCTCTTTCAAAAGTGACACGTTCAGATGCAAAGTGGCTTCTACCAACACCAAAGGACAAAGATAACAGTTCAGACCTAAAAACAAAAATAAGAGATTATTTCGTACAGGGAAATGCAGTAGTAGCTGCAAAAGGTCTCTCACCTTTGACGTACAGTCCTACCTCGTACCTCATCTTCAAGATCTTTAAGCAATTTCACCACGTTCGTACAATTATACCTTCTTGCAATGTCAATAGCCATGCCATCTCGTGATGCTATATGTGAATCAGCGCCGTATATCAAAAGCAAATAGGCACATTCCTCTTCGTCGAACAATGCAGCGTTATGAAGAGATGTCCAGCCCAGTTTGTTAACTGCGTCGACATGCGTAAAAAATTTACGATTCTCAAGTAAATAGCGCAAAAGGTTTTTGTTCCCGAATCGAGCTGTTCGATGAAACGGAGAATTGACGTAGATAGAGGCATTTGGATTGGCGCCTTCTTCGAGCAGAAATTTACAGAAGTTGACGCTTCTCCAATCTTCTTTCCTTGAAAACTTCCACAGCCAATAGTCCCTCCAGAATTTAAGATCTTCCATCGGCATTCCAGTGTTTTTGTAGTCCTTTTCTTCAAGTAGTTGGAGAGTATCTAGCACATCTTCGGCAGAATCACTGAACAGTCTAAACCTATAACAAACAATAATGCAGATTAGATATTACTGTATTAATAAAAACGATACCTTGCTTTATTTGGATCCCTGATCAGTTCATGTACGAGTTCATTTGTCTCTGCGTATGGCGTGGCCCTTTCCTCGTTAGCTCCATGACGTCTTAGAGTATCAGAACATCGAGCAGCTTCTTCATTTGATCTATTGTCAGAAGCGTAACACCAGAAAAGCGGACTCAGGCTATTTTCGTCTCCGTAATTCAAGTCAAATCCGTGTTCGTGAAATAGAGGAATTAGATGTGAATGACCCCAGTGAACCATCATGTGAAGGCAAGTCACGCCTGCCATTTTCCCCTGATCTAGAGTTTTGTTTGATTTCTCTTCTAATACTTCAGTGCATAGTGTATCCATGCCGTGACGACAGAACCACCAAAGAAACTCCGGCATCCAGAGCTGTTTCTTCTCAGCTGGGTAAAACTTCACCACGTTGTCCAGTGATTTCAAAGAGACAAAGTCTTCTTTAGTATGCCTTGATAGAAACGACTAAAAGAAGAAAAGATACATATATTATTAGGCATACCGAGGCACAAAGCGTTCAATTCCCTTGCCAATTCTAGGATTTGTGCTCAGCTGTGAAAAGAAACGGGTACATCAGAAAAGGAGACTTCAACTAAACTCGCATCTGCATGCACATGTGCAGTGTTATAAGTTTACAGTCGGGTAGCGCTAACTTTAATTTACTACCATACTGTCCTCGAAACAAAACTATCACCCGAGTCGACATCCTATCCGAGGCTTATATCATGATGTACAGCATACACACTCAGTATGTGCTTACTACACTAATGCCTTGAAAATTTATTACCATGCTTTGACTTTGGAAAGCTGCTCTATAGCGCTTTGCCGTAACCCGCTGATAACGTTGGTTGCCGCTGCTAACCGTGACTCTCGAAGATGAGTCCAAAGGCGCGGATAGCCCTTCTAAAAGAAAAGTGTAAGTTGATATCCCGTCATTCACATTGTTCCTCATTCGCTCACCTAGCGCTTTGGCAACGTGTTCCTGTCCTTCGGTCTCTCTCAGAATCGCCACAAATCGATCGTAAGAATTCATTCCCTTTCGCGGCAAAATATTGCTGAGTAGCTTGCGAGATCTATTTTCTCTCGACGACATCGAGAAAAGATCCTCATATTCCTCTTTGGTGACAAGTTTGTTTTCATAGAGAGGATTGAGGAGGGTGTCGTGGGGATCGAGAACTTGAACGAGATCACTGAATAGGGGTCGAACATTCGATTCCCATCGTTCGTCGATCAATGTAGACATCCTTTCTAAAAGAAAAGTAGGTACGTACAGTACGTGTAAGTTGATATCATGAGACGTCCATGCCTTCCTCAATCAAAAGATCAATAACTGATTTGCATTTCCGAGGGTTACTTGAAGCCAGATTCAAAGCATTCCGGTTCATCTATAAACATTAAAATAGACAAGTCAGCGATACGCCTTCTTACTTACGTAATCTGTAGCAGCAGTTTCAGCCCCCAGCTCAATGAGCTCCTTAATGGCGTCAACAGAAGGATCGTCTGAAGCACACGCGTCCAATAAGGGTGTCCTCCTCCACTAAACAAGTAGAAATCGCCAATGTGACTCTAGAGTGGCAATAAGCCTCGTTAAACCCAACCTTAGAAACAGAATTAACTGGAATGTTTTTCTCAGTGACAAGAAATTGAAGAACATCTTTCGTGTCCAGTTCAGACTTTGAACCCTTGGTGGCATAAGACAAAGCCGTTCTCTGATCCTGAATTAATTAAAAACTACGGTTATGCTTTCCAACCACATCAAGATGAAACCCACCTCATCTTTCACTAGGCAGTTCGCTCCTTTTTCATCCAAGTAGTGCACTTTCGATGAACGATCGATGTCACTTGCACATGCTAACATAAAAGGCGTTTGGCGCTTCTGGAGGTAAATACAAATAAGAATAAGAGCATTGCAAGTGAAATCTTCTAACCTTGTTGACGCTATTAATAGCAGCATTGTGCTCTATGAGCCATTTCACTCCAAAAATGCTTCCTTTGTCGCAAGCGTAATGCAAAGGAGTGTTATTGCTCTGCCATTAATTAATTAAGACAGATGTTTTTTGCACAGGATGGCAAAAAATGCACATTATCATACCTTCTCTTCAGTAGCATTGACACTCATTCTTTTTTCAATGAAAAGATACCGAAAAACCTCCTGAGCTTCTTCAGATGACGCAAATTGATTTCCAGCCGCCCAACACTATCAAATGAAGAATAAAAGTCAATAAGACTATTGCTGCAGAGTTGACGTTAAAGCTGTTACAATGTCATCTACTGCCAAGTTGTAGCCGTGCTCTTCCAGAAGGAGGATTTTCTTCATTGCATCAATTGAACTTGCACAGGCGTACGAATATGGCGTATGTCCTCCCTAATAGAGAGCTGTTGGTGCAAGAGCCTACAAATAAAATTTCTCGTCCTACTATGTCTTTCACGGCGATATTTGCACCGTGACTAACGAGCCACTTCAAGCCAAAGATATTTCCCCACTCGCACGCACAGTGAAGTGGGGTGAGTAAACCAATCTACACGTACCAATTGATTTATCAACTCAAAAAAGTATTGATATTGTACCTTTTCTGGTTTGTCAATGTTTTCATTTCTGTCCACAACTAAATAGCCGAGCCACTCATCTGCCTCTTCCGCCGTCTTGAACTCTCTCCCCGCCACGTAGTGAATAGCGTCTAACAAGTTGGGTCCCACCTAGCGAAATTAATGAACAATTGTATGCAGTGGCAATGAAAACCGCGTTCTCGTGCCTGTCCAATGCGGAACATTTTTTCTTCCGAAAGAAATCTCTCCACTTCGTAGGGCTTTCCTTCTTTAATTATCGCTATCAACCGTTCAATTGCTACGCGCGCAGCCAACGATCGTTTTGGTCTCTGCCAGCATTAAGTCATAAAAAGCATGTTTAGAAGCCGAATCGTTCAAGTTGGTCAATAAAGTTCGACATACCTTCTGCATATCTTCAACAGCATCAATAAGCTTCCTTATAGCTGCATTTTGGACTTTCAAACTCTACAGCAGTTTGTATGTCTGTTTGAACTACTTCACAAACTTAGCAGTATACCATTTGCTGCTCTTTGACAGTATAAAGCGACTTCTTCATTATTGAATGTTTGCTTTTCAAGTGTCGAATCTAAATTCAAAGTGCCTACTTGAATTCTCTCCGCATTTACAGCATACTTGCAATTTCAACTGATCAGTTCTGTCTGCTAAGGAAGCGACTGTGCATCTATCGCATTGCTCAGTGTCGTTGACTTCATGAATAAAGCCAGAATGTCACTGCTTAATTATTAGGTAATAGTTCATGATAGGTACCTTTTTCGGAAGAATTCCTCAATTCTTCTTGTACACCAGTTAAGCACTGCTCAACGTCATTAATAGCGGCAAAAAGCTGTGACGTTGATAGCCGAAAACAAATACAGTGAGTCTGAGCTACGCTTGTCGTAGGAGCGATGCAGTCCAAAGCCTTTTTCTTTTTGGGGTTAGAGGAGTCTTCTTTTACGGTACCAAGAGCACGCGTTCTAGGATTTTCGTAAAGCAGTCTCGCCCATTCGTGAGCATGAGCGCTTGTAGAAGTAGAAGTGACTAGTAACTCGTACATAGCCTTTCGATCTACGTCGTCGTCGTCCTCCTGCAGGACAGCGCAAAACGATTCGAAGCAGGGAGATGGACGTCGCATCAGAATTTCAAGCAACTTTCGAGCCACACTTTGACGTGAACGACTCGGTCCCTGTGAATGGCGCCGAAGTTCGTCGTAGTGCGAACGAGAAACGACTTTTCCAGCAAGAAGTCTATCGAGAAGAGCTTCTCCAACAAGAGCGTTGGCGAGAAGAGGCACAATCTTGTCTGTGACAGGAACGAGACGGGTCCACTTCGGATCTGCCATGGCGACCAGAGCCCCCCCAGAGCAGCAGTACGGACTTTCACTGCGCATGTGCACGCGCTTAAACTAAAATGACTTAAAAATTGACACAGTACTGGTAACCGCAGAAAAATAAGATCACCGCAGAAAAGATAAGGGTTCACGTAGGCGCAATCAGAGCGCAAGGGAAGGGTCATTTATTTAGGCCTTGCGAGTTTTTAATTCATTGATACGAAATTTCTAAATACGCTTGCAAACGTAGCACAGAAACTTAAAATTTCGCCTCTCTCACCGTACGAACAATAAATGCGTTTATTAGGAAAGATAATACGGATATGTCTTATGATTCGCCGTTAGAAAAAGCGGCGATCGATATAAACAGCTGCATTTTTTTGGCGCGTTTTTCATTTTCAGCTGACATTACACTTTACACAAATCCCGTGAACCTCTGCCTATAAAAGGCACTCTTTTAGATGCAGCTGTATTCTCTAGCGCGTTATTTTGGAGTCGCGATGTTGTGGTAACCGCCAAACAGGGCTTTTCGCTTCGTGATCGCGATCTCTGCTAGTATACAATAAAACCCTCCTTCCAATGTATTTTTCAGTCTTTTCTACATTGGAAATCGTTTTCATGACTACAGAAACGCTACGATTCACAGTGAACTGCGACTGTTTTCGCGAGTGACATCATAGCCACGCCCATTTCTAAAGAGCCAAATGCGATCGCTCCTAACAAAAATATCTCTTCGAAAGTTTCTACTAATTCTAGTGCGTATTCCCTTGCGCCGTTTTTAACTATTATCTGCTCTAGATTTGGCACAATACTGCTGAACAGTTTCTAATGCCAAATCTAAAAAAATTTACGTTTCGCTAAGTATGGGCTTAACATTAGGCATAATCTGTGCATGAAACGGCATCGAACGCGGTGAGCGCGACGAAAACAGGGCCCTGACAACACCTTAGCGACTCGGACATGCGCAGTGAAAGTCCGTACTGCTCCCCAGAGCCGTATATAGAGATGGCGACGACTGCGCCTGCCTGCTCACGATACATCACGTGCTGCCTGCTCACGATGCATCACGTGAGAGAATCCATAATCTACGCAGAAAAAAATTACAATTTCAATCAGAGATACGATAATAAAAGTTAATACGCCGTTTATGTGTTTATTATACTTCTCTCCATTCTGGATCTTCCTATTCCGTGCGGAGCGACACTCTCCGCCCGTTTCTGCGTTCACTAAATCTTCGGCTGCTGTTTATACGTGATCGCTATCAAGATGAAGATCTTGAAGGCGATGCAGCAGATCGTCGTCCCGTAGCGACCTGGGCATGTAATGACAGCCGGCGGTATATCCCCCATTCGAACGACAGTATTCCAGCAATCTATAAATTCAGGATAGAACACTTGCCCTATCACATTACTACTTACTCGTTCCAGTATCCATCCATGATTAGCACATAAGGATTTCCGATGATGATCAGCAACGCTTTAGCTCTCATAATGGCCACATTGAATCTCTTGTCAAAATGAAGACTAAAAACCTTTTCATTATCACACCGTCGGATTCTTCAAAAATACCAAGCTGTACTTCTTGTAAAAATCCTCACTACTTCTGACCGTTGAAATGATAATAATTCGGCGTTCGCTACCTTGGAATTTCTCAACTGATCCCACTTTCACCGACTCTATATGCTTCCATGCAACAAGGTCCGAATTTTCTGCGCCTACAAAGGAGCAATAAAGCAGCCTATCCAATATCCTCTTTTCATACCTGTTTTCTATACGGCGATATGACTCCAATTTCTCCCGACATGATGTGAATACCTCGCGTGTCTCTCAGCATCTCCACGTACTTCTGACAGCCTATTTTAACGATATCGTCGTTGGGGCCGTTTGCTGTCGAGTTGATACATCGGAAAACGAACGTCGACTTTATATAATGACGCTCGGCTGTCTTCGACCTTACAGGAATTGGTAGAATCAATATGACACGATATCCTAATATTTATTTTATTTTGAAGCTTTTAGCTCACGTTGTTAATTAAAATGGCGAAAGACGACTAAAATATAAACAGCATCTATTTGTAAAACATATGATAGTAATTAATATTTTTAATTCTGTTCTACTGTACCAGGCACGTTCAGGTGAATAATGAAGAGGCGCTCTCCTTTTATCAGAAACACGGGTTTAGAATCAATGAGAGAAAAGAACGTTACTACAAACGTATTGAACCAGCTGACGCGTTTGTCTTGGAAAAGGAAGTCAAAGACTTACTAGCAATCACAGACAACTAGTGTTATTACTTGTGAGAACGCTCAGGCTTGAAATAATAATAAAAGATAAAAGCGTAATAATTGATAAGAAAAATGACAACACTTCTCAATGTGACAACTTTGGATAAGTAAATAATTTTTAAAATGTCTGTCTGTCACAAGCACCATATAGGGCAAAAGCGTGGAGTATAAAAATAAAAAGTAGAAAATAGAAACAAATACCTGAACACTTACTTTGTTGGATATCTATTCCGGTACATTTCCAAAAACTTTACCTACTGTGTCGTTCTTCTGCTCTTTACGAAGAGCTTGGCACAAACGATCAACGGTGGCTGATTCACTTTTGCTTTCCATCCAATACAATAGCATTTGGTACGGTTTCTCCCTTGCATCATCATATTTCTCATTACTTTCAATCCTTTCGATTTCCTTCTCATCTACACAAAGCCTTCGTGCAACGCGTTTCCAATCCTTCACGATACGATCAGCTACGTCTTGAAACTCCTCTGTTGTAGGCTTTCGTTTAGTGTTCACCAATTCTGATTCTAAATTATTTTCACAGAAATATCAGGTCAGAACTTTTTTCAGTTACCATTACCGTTACTCTGATCAGTGGTATAAGACGAAGAAGAATCACAGGCTTGAACCTTGAAACCTAAAAGAAAGCCCTGAAAACTCTTCATACATGCATCGAATTTTGTTTACCAAAAATACTGCTCTGTTCCGCGCTTTCCGCTTCGCTACTAGCATCTCTTAAAGAAACAGACTCGTCAACTCCATCTGTTACAAGTACGGAATGACAAAAAGGACTACATCTACAGTAATGGTCATACTTGATGATTTAGTTGTTTGAGAAGAATCATTGGAAAAAACATCAGAATCGCTGCTTCTACATTTTCATTAAAGTAAGATATAATTAATAGCAAAAAGGACAATGCAGCTCTAAACAGTGACTAACCCGTAATCGAACAGCGCTTCATCCTGAAGTAGAACTGAAACGTCGTCCGAGCTAACCATGTCTTCTCGAGAAAACAAAAGAGGTTTGTAGTAACGATAGACAAATACCACTGGTTGAGAACAACTGGTCTCTTCTGAGTCTGGGCACTTAATAGTGCAGTCCTTGTCCAAATAACTAGGAAAACGGCCATCATTTTCTACAACGGAGCGAAGTTCTCGTTCACTGAATTCTTTTTCAGAACACAATGAAAATTTTGATTCTGACGTAAATTTGTCATCCTTGCTTAGAAGAAATTGAAGTCGTTCCCTATTTTTGGAAGAAAATGCTTCGCAGCAAAGACGCTTCCTGTCAACAAGGCTGAATTTTCTCGTTTTTAGTTCTTCTTGAATCTTTTTTAAATTCTCCGAGCAGGTACATGAAATTGTAATTCTGATATCCCATCTTCGTTCGCTTTTATAAACGCCTTTCGGACGAACAAAAAAGCCAATCGCAATGTGAAAAGGGCCAGCTGCAACGACAGTACAAAAACGGCAAAACGTTTTGGTTGATAATTCTAAGCAATCGTCTCGCAAGTGAACGTCCATGGTGCCTTTGTAAGAAACATGACGACTCTGAAAGCACTCAGTTCCAAGACTCCCGATGAAATCGTATGTTTCACTCGGATCTGTGCCTTTGCCATAGAATAAACCATATTCAGTTTCAATACAGTCATCGCCAGGCCTATGGTGATGTCTCAGCTTGTATCTAAGTATCACTGACTTTGCAAAAGCCGTTTCATGGGGCAAGAGCTCAATAAGACCGACGTGGGCCGTTCTACCCTCAATGTCAATGGCTTCGTCTGAAACATAAAGAGAAAGTGTAACGTCTAGCAATGCTGTAGTTTTTATTGCACCCGGAGGAATTGTTAGTGAAATGCCGTACGATGGCATCGCTAAGCTGCCTCCTTCTTGTTTTATTCGTTTTGATGCAGTGGCCTTCTTGATGCAAATCATGCGCTGTCCATTGACGTCAAGGACCATATTTTTGGTAGGTGGATTTAGTAAAACAGACTCCGTTGTGTACTTGACGTCTTCGTCAAGTGCATCGGTGTAACAGATACTATTCTAAATAATAAAGGGATTTTACTTTGTAAAAGGTGTGTCTACTTCTTGCTCTACCTCTCCATTGCTCTCTATTGATGACACTGGCGATGATCTTGACTTTTGCGTACTTTTTGAAGGACTAAAGTTTTTGGACATTTCACTTTGAACCAAAGAAACCTAGGCAGTATAATTTACACAATTAGGCACTATGTAAAAAATTGTTAACCTTCGCGACAGCAGCCTCAGAAGCAGGTGGAGACGTTTTCTAAATATCAGATTACTGCGTCACTCAAGAGCTGCTAATTGAGTCTTACATGGTGCAAGGATTCGTTTAGAATAAAGGTACAGTCCGTTTTCTCTCCGTCTGTTAGACGAACTTCAAGCCTAGGCTCTTTTGCGTCTGTCACCATTTTTTTCAACTTGAATGTGCGTTTACAAAATTTTGAAGAATTCTTCATTGCTTCACTTAGTTCTTGCTTCTCAATAGACATTAAAGCAGAAGATTCGAGTTTCCAGTCAGAGAAAGTCCTGTTTACCGCAAGAGTGAATCTGCCTTTCTTTGGAAAGTAGATAGTTGCATTTCTATTTAGTAGTTCGGACATTCCCTTGTTGCACCTTTCAACTAAGTCGGTATACTTGGTAGACGTGAAATAAAGATCAATCGTCGCCGTTTTGATAACTCGCAAAGATTCTCCCTTTGTCCACCTACCAAAAGCTAGTGCGTGGTAGCAGTGTCCAGCGCCACAAAAAAACGCAAAAATTGACTTGCAGAAGTGCTTTGTATAAATATCAACAAAAGGTAAACAACGTTTTACCGTATCTCCATCGCACAGTGTGGATTGAGGTGCTTTCAGAGAAAAAGGCACAAAAAAGCCTGTTTCTTGCGTTTCATATAAAAGGGTGGCGCTTTCAGAGGTATTACATGTAGTGTTGAAAGTAATTGCAACGTCTTTGGCAAAGCGTGTGCCACATGGATGTAGCACAAGAATATCTGTTATAAGGCAATCATCTTCAACTCCTTCTGATGCTTCTGGCTGATACTCGTAGACGGTGAATCCTAGTCGAACAGCGCTGCCCTCAACCGCACCAGGAGGAATAGTTAATGAAAATCCGTAGCATTCAATTTTGCTTCCCAATTCGTCCACGTCCTCTTCGACAGTTTGGGTTCTTGTAAATTTTAATGTCATCTCTCTCCATCGAAGAGAAAAGCTAGCAGAAAATTCCTCACCTTGAAGTGAAGCAGCCTACACAGTAGAATTTTATTAATTAAGCATTTATAGGAGTCATGTAAAGACATTGTTAGACCTTTGCAGCAGTAGCAGGCGCAGTAGCATCTACGTTTTCTTCTGCCCGTGAAACGTAATGAGCTACTTCAAAAACAGCAGAATTCAAAATGGTCCATACATCCGTATTATGATGTTTCAGTATGCTGAGAAACAGGTCAAAAGACGAAGGTCCTTTTTTCGGTAGAATATCAAGGAGCAGCTTTTGGCGTTCAGCATGCGACAGCATGTCTCTTCTAAAACTAGAAAGTGAGCTCCGCTCTTCGGAACTAATTAGTCCATTTTCATATAAACGGTCATACAGTGTGAGAGAGTCGCGCCAATTAGCTACCACTTCTGAAAAGAACGACTCATTGATTAGCAGCCAACGCTTATCATTATGCTCTTCCTCGCGCTTCCTAAGCATTTTGACGACAACAGATTCTTGCCCTTCCGCATCCGAAAGCACCTTCAGAAACCTCTCGTAGGATCTTAGCCCCTTTTGCGGAAGAATGTTGATAAGCAGCACTTTGGACTGTTCAGAAGGAGAAAGACTGCGTAGCAATTTGTACTCTTTGTTACTTATAAGATGCGAAGCAAAGAGGTGATCAAGACAAGGAAGCCAAACTTCCGCTATATCTGACAAAAGTGGCTGAACGTACTCCCATCGGGGATTCTTGCCCATTTTCTTCTCTCGTAATGAATCCCGGTCACTTGTTTCAACTTCCTCAGGATGTGGATAAAAATTAAACATCCGTGCAACCCTTGGTTGCTCATTCAGCATTGCAAAAAGCTTGTCGTACACTTTTCGTCCCAGTTTTTCTGGCAGAAGTTCAACAAGCAGAGTGCGGCATTGCTCCAATCGAGACAGAGTGCGGAGATACACATATTCTCTTGGAGTGACGAGACGCTGCCAGAAAATCTTCTCAAGATTAGGAACCCAGGTGTCAACCAATTTCGGCAAGATCGGTCGAACAACGGAATCCCATCGAGGATCCCACTCCCATCGAGGATCCCACTCCCATTCAGGATCCCACTCCCATTCCCGTCGAGAATGTAAACACCTGTAAGGATAAAAATCCCGTCGAGGAATACAATCATCTTGATCCAAAACCGGTCGAGATTCTAAACCATATCTTGAAAAATCTTGCCGAAGACGACAAATGACATCGGCCGCCTCCTCTGAGTCCTCATACGACGAATAAGGAGCATCTTGGCTGAGTTCAGATGCTTTAGACTCACTATCGTTATGAACTTGAAGAGGCCATTTGCTGGCTTCCCTTACCGCCTCGGCGATCAACTTCGATGCTTTGTTCCTCTCTAGCACCGCGAGAAAAGCATTGAACGTCCCTTTACCCTTCCCCGGCAAAATTTCAAGCAACGTTTTGCACTGGTTAGGCGAGGAAAGTTCGCGCAGCGATCTGTATTCTGTTTCACTGACAAGATCCGACGATAAGAGCTCGTCTAGGTCTGGACGCCAATAAGCGACCAAATCCGACAAGACAGGTTGAACAAGCGACCATTCACGATCACGATCTGACGTAGAACTCATTCTCTACTCAGTTCAGTATACGGGTCTTACGATTGATGACGTCATTATTGTAAATGGGAGAATAATCCGCGACTTGCTTTTCAGAAGCCGCTATATAACCGGGGGTTGCCAGAGACTCGTTGCCTCCCCAAAGAAAGACATAAAGTGCAGAAAAATTACCCTGGGCTTCAATGCAAATTCTAAAATTGAA
Organism: Oscarella lobularis; assembly: GCF_947507565.1. Taxonomy (NCBI): domain Eukaryota; kingdom Metazoa; phylum Porifera; class Homoscleromorpha; order Homosclerophorida; family Oscarellidae; genus Oscarella; species Oscarella lobularis. The sequence continues at coordinate 2,153,748 of NC_089175.1, forward strand.
AATCGTGCAGAAAAGAGACAGCCAGCAAAAAAAAAGCAGATGCAGCAACCCTACGACAAAGTTAGTGTAAACAATTTATTTTGGAGAATCAAAGGTTGGATTCTCCTGATTCGGATCCACCTGTTGATATGTCAGGTTATTGTAGGCAACGTCATCGACCTGATCAGTCGATGAAAACAGCGGATTTCCTTCAGACACACTAACGTGAGACGAGGAAGACTCGCAGGCTTGAATGCTGACAGCTACAAGAAAAGCACTGTAACACAGTCATACACACGTATCTTATTCTTATGAACCAAGAACTTTATTCTCGCCCAGACTTTCCGCTTCACCGCTGGCATCTTGCGAAGAAACAGGTTCGTCAACTCTATTGAGGGTTACAAGTACGGAATGCCAAAAGAGGTTACAGAAAATATCCTGAATTAAAGAAAGGCTTATTTATGCCTTACCTTTTATGATGTAGGCCTAAGTCCGCCTCTGGCCTTCTGCTACTTTCGGTTAATGAGACTGATCTTGATTCCCGAATAGCCGTCGTTGAAGGGCTGGCGGCGTTTTCAATAACTCCATTTTCAAATGAAGAATGAGTTTCGTTGGCAGCAGTTTGCAACAGAGGAGTTCTTTCAGTAGCGTCTCTGGAAAATGCATTTTGTCTCCTCCCAAATCTTGCTGCATATACAATATCGTATACCTTTCCCTTTCGCTGTTCACTTCAACCGGCTCTGCCAAACTGCGTTCATGACTGGGGGACGGATGCTGGTCATGTCCGGGGCGTCCTCTTCCTGTAACTATAAATGTGAACATGATGATCAAGACGACACAATGAGTACAATCACTTCGTAAATTTCGCATTTTCCGAAAGCAATTGCGCCAAAACACAACCGAATCCTTAAAAGTTTGCCTGACAGTCCAACTCCAAAGCATATAGAGAAGGGGGGTCAGAGCGCTTAATGACGCAAAATCTAATGCAAGAATGAACAACGACTCGTGCTCGGCAAGAGTCTTATTATCGTCAAAAATGATTAGCATTGCCTAAAATAAATGAATTTGTCAATAATTTAACTGCACTTTCGTTGTAGACTTACTGCTAACGGAAGCCACGTAATATAAAAAAGTACAAAAAAGCTTAGGAGCATTCTTGTAGCCATCATCTCCCTCAGAAACTATTGAAAAATGTTGATTTGTCCGTTGTTACCTCTTTCAAGCTGCACATCATCTTGTGTTGCAAGTAATTGACTGTTTTGTGTCCTCTTTGCTTGAAGAAGACATCCCAATAAGAGGACGTCAGTCACAAATAGGAAACAAGCAAAACAGAGCAAAAATAATCTCCTCCTATAATAGAAAATAAAACACGCGTTAGATAACCAACACTGTAATATTTAATGATGAATACGTGTATCTGCTACTAAGTCGTACCATCCAGTAATGATGAAGAAGCATCCAAATTGTGAATCAGAATTGCCAATTGAAAATGACAAAAACATGAACATGACCGAGAAAAATGAAAATATAACAACTCTTGCTCGCCTTGCGTCAGAACCGCTCACGTGTCTGAGAGCATAAATACGCCAGAATCTAAGGTTACCTTTCTTTAATTTTCTGCTTTGATCATCCACTTGCGATTCTATGTTGCTGATTTTTGTTTGATTGCCGGCGACAATGTCCACAAAGACGAAAATAGATGATTCTTATTCTTATTTTTATTTCTCCCTCATCATTTCGACGTTTAATTTCGAATCCGTTCTCTCCGACGTCTCTTTTCCACTCTGAAATCAAATAATTAATATTCAATCACCACTACTATTTACGGAAATATAAACAGCATCTACAGTATTTGTAAAACATATGATAGTGGTTTAGTAATTAATTCTGTTCTACCGGGTTTAGAATCAAGGAGGAGGAAAAAACGCTACGACAAACGCATTGAACCACGGATTGTAGAGACTGTCTCTACAATCCGTGATTGAACCAGCTGACGCGTTTGTCTTGGAAAAGGAAGTCAAAGACTTATTAGCAATCGTAGAGAACTAGTTTTATTACTTGTAAGAGCAGTCAGGCTTGAAATTATAAAAGGGTCTATAAGAAAATGTCAAACACTTCACAGTGACAACTTGGGACAAAGTAAATAATTTTAAAATCTATGTTTATCTAAGCAGCGTCATCCTATAGGGCAAAAGCATGAAGTATAAAAAATAAAAAGTAGAAAATACCTGAATACTTAACAGAAATTTTTCGGATATCTAATCCGAACTTCCAAAAACGTCACTAACTGTTTTGTTCTTCCGCTCTTTACGAAGAGCTTGGCACAAACGATCAACGGTGGCTGACTCGCTTTTGCTTTCCATCCAATACAATAGCATTTGGTATGGTTTCTCCCTTGCCTCTCTCTCATTAACGTCAATCCTTTTGATTTCGTTTTCGTCTATATCAAGTTTCCTCGCAACGTGTTTCCAATCCTTCACGATACGATCAGCTACGCCTTGAAGCTCCTCTGTTGTTGGCTTTCGATTAACGTTCACCAATTCTGATTCTAAATATTTTTGCAGCAATATTATTAGATCAGAACTATCTTTTCAGCTACTATTACCATTACGCTTATCAGTAGTATAAGGCGGCCGTTTTTGAAGCGATTCATGTATACCTTCGTTTCTTCGAGTCCTTTTCGCACCGTGAAAAACCTCTGCCATATATTCATCACTTCTCTTTTCATCTACAAAACTGAAAAACAGAATTAGAACCAAACGAGACAATGATGAGACTTGCTTGTCAGTCGTCACTAACTTAAAAACATTAGTAGTAAGGCTAATATTCTTGAAACTGTGATCTTCTGCAACGGCACCTGGTCCAGAAGCTGCTACTGATCCGAAATTGAATTCTTGATGACTTGAGGATTCCTGCAAAAATTACTAAATATTAGTTGACCTAAACACAAAATTGTCTCTAACGGAATTGGCCGCCGTCGTGCGTTCCCTCTCATGGTCACAACTTCTAAAAACACAATCAAACGATTTTTAGAAAAAACGAATGTACCTATTCAGCCGCACCTCTCCGCCGTATCGGCACCGGCACCAAACCACACTTTCATACGACGCAGCTCTTCGTCAACGACGTGCTTGGTCTCGTCAACTAAATGCCACGAGTCTTCGTCGGCGCTGAATCCTTCAATCTCGGCAAGAGTGTTCTGCAATTTGTCTCCTTCCTTTCTTTCTCTAACTTGGCAATAAAACTCAGTTTGCAATCCTGGCATCCCGCGTTTCTTTGCGTCGTCTACGCTAGCAATTATCCACTGCCGCAATTCACTGCAACGTTGCCGTAAAGAGACCAGTTGCGCCTCAGTTGGACGTCCTCGCTCAGTTTCTGAAAAAACGGTCAAGCAGATGCAGTTCTGGATGCCCAAGTAAAGAAACTCTGCGTTGACGCCCCCCACAGGTCGCAGCGGAAACACGAGCCTATTCCGCGACATATTGGTTGGAGCCTTTTTGAAATACTCTCCACTGGAAATAATTCGCGCGGCCAAGCGAAAGAAGAGCGGCTCGGGAAAACAGAGGACGTCCCTGGCGGAAATAACGAGAGGAAGCGGAAATGCGTCCTGACCGGAGGAGAAACTTTTGTCGTACTGTGTTTCACCGTCGAAATTATTCTGCAAAAAGCAGGGAGCGAAGTGTCCGTCTTCCTTCTCAACCAGAACATCGAAGTGGCGAAGAATGCCTTTGGCCGACTCGTAGTCACGTTCTTCTACTTCGGCTTGCTTCAGAAGATAATTAACCAGGTAGGAAGAAAGATGACCACTTTGTTTCGCCTTCTGCCAGTCTGTTCTCGCCTTGGCCTGCTTAGGTTTAGAGTGAGCTGAACCGAAAAATGAGGCGAGAACGTGGACCAGCCATTGGGTATCGTGAAAGACAAACTTTTCAAGAAAGGAAACTTCCGGAAAGTAGAACGCAGCGCCCACGTTTGTCAAGTGGACAAGCGCTTCTTTTAGTTCGCTTTCCTCGCCATCAGAAGGAATGCAACAGATTTTTGCGACTTCTCTTATTTCTTCGATTTCTGACACAGAACGCTTGGTTATGCTCTTGAGCTCTCCCAGAACGTCTTCAAATTTCAACCATCGCGCTGGTTGTTCCTTTTCTTTCTTCCAGAAGCTGTTGCTCATTTTGTTGACTTCACCCCTAATTTCCCTTGCAGTGGGGTCTTCGTCAGCTGTACCCGATGTCTCATTTTCGACGAGGAAGAAATTGTTGTCAGACTGCGACGGATAAATAAAGTGTCCCTGAACATTCTCGCCGGAAAATATGGCATCGACCGAATCGTTGTTCTTTTGAATAACGTCAACGGCTGTTCCTCTTGTTGCCTCTGCTTTTCTGCGATGAGTGGCCACTAGAAAGATAGGAGGAAAATTGACGTCTTCCGCCTCGCCAAGAAACGAGCTTGTCAGCTGCGGAGAATGCGCTACGTGCACGGACGAAGACCAATGTTTCAGAAAGTCCTTGTTGGTCTTCATGCGACAGAGCGTTTGATCAAGTGAAATGATATGCCCATCTTCTGCGTTTTGACGGTAAACGGATTTTGCTTTGTCGGAGAGAAGCTCTGCCCCGTTGAAAACCAGCACGTACATGGAAAGAGCACCAGAGGGCATTAGGGCTGCATGGGCTGTTAGAAACGGTTCTTGCCCGCCAAAGTCAGAGATGGTCATTAGTGACACTCTTGACTGGTTTCCAATTCGTGTTGGATCGTCTACTATTTCTTGTATTTGATTCCGATGCTCTTGAGCCAACTTACTTGGGTTGTCTGCAAGTGGCTTGTCCACTTTGTCATCTAAACCAATAAGCTTCTAAATTAAATTTAGTAAAAATCACAAGCTAAAATATTCTAACCTTCAGATGAATCAGAGCTATTTGGAAACAATTCTGAAGTATTTTTATGCTCCTCAGTTTGCTTTTCTAATCTACAGATAATAAAGACTGGCAAAATTCTCAGGTGAAATTTAGGTCTTACTTTCTCTCAGCACTTCCATACATCTGATTCAGCATTTCTTTGTGCTCTTTATGACTCAGTAACCGCCATTGGAAAGCATCTCCCTCAGCAACACTGCTGTGAGACTTTACCATAGTGACACTAGCCTTGCTAAAGTCAATGCCACAGGTGCTGGCCTGCTCTTCAAACTTCTCACCAAGAAGAAGTCGGACAAGACAAGTCTTCCCCACTCCATCCTGGCCTATGACGTTTACACGAACTCGAGCAACTTTCACCGCACCTTCTATAAGAAGACGACTAATTGAAAATGTGCTTGCAAAAATTTACTAGTACTGTAATAGCATTTAGCTAATTACCCTCAAGCATTTTCCCTTCTGAGTCTCTTCGCTGTGTTGGCTCAGGCGTCACTGTTAACTGGGTCTGTCTCGTTAATTTTGCGTACAATCGCCATAAATCGCGCTGCTCTGTCGAATTCATATCCAAAGGAAAAAGAATCTGATACGATGCCGATTGAGCAATGACGCGGGGAATATATTCGGGTTGGCGAGGCCCAAAAAAAATTGGAATAAACTTCCCGGCGGTCGGTTCCTTTGTGAGACATCCGTAAATAATCCGACCTTCGAAGCGACTTCCGAGCCCTTTTTGGGAACCCTCATCCGCCTCCTGGGTGACGTAATGAAAGTAGGAGGGCGTACACACCATGAGAACGTAGTCGCATTCGACGATTTGGCGCTCCATCCATTGAGGCCAGCTGTTGGGCGGATCGTCTTCGTAATATTGATCGATTCTGCAGTCGATTCCGCGATGTCTTAGGTAGTTGGAAAGATTGACCGCGTGAGCGCAATGCAAAGTGCGACGACGATCACGATCGCTCCTGTCCACGACAGCGTCGATAGGTAGGGGATCGTGACAGTAACTTACGAACACTTTCATGACAGACATTTAGGGTTACGTACTAGCGTGCGCACTGCGGGAATTAAATTTCGCGAAATTTAGTGTTCACAAAAATTTCTTGGAAGCACATGCAAAAGTCACCATCCGCGAAATTCAGAGTCGTCAATTGACAAAACATGAAGTCAGAAGATGGCTCAGAAAAATGAAAATATAATGATCGCACATGCTGTATCCACCACTTGCGAGAGGCGTGTGTGCGTTTGCTTTTAGACACATACAATAAATAAACTAGTAGTATTGTGCGACAAAAAGGATTTCCTAAACAAAGAGTTCCAGTCATAACAGCAGTACCCTTGTTAATTAGCCCCCCTGCAACGCCAATCAGCGACACTCGAAGTGCATTATCGACGGTATTTACTCCCAAGACTACTGACGTGCCGTTGACGCACGCCAGAGACTCGTTTCCTCCCCAAAGAATAGACATGAAGTGCAGGAAAATCCGGGAGTGATATCGTGGACATTGATGCAAATTCTAAAATTGAAAATCATGCAGAAAAGAGACAGCCAGCAAAAAAAGAAAAGCAGGTGCAGCAACCCTACGACAAAGTTAGTGCAAACCATTTATTTCGGAGAATCATAGGTTGGATTCTCCTGGTTCGGATCCACCTGTCGATATGTTGGGTCATCATAGGCATCGACCCGATCAGTTGATGAAAACAGCGGATTCACTTTGGACGCACCAACGTCAGACAAAGAAGACTCACAGGCTTGAATGCTGACAGCTACAAGAAAAGCACTGTAACGCAGTCATACACGTATCATACTCGTATGAACCAAGAACTTTGTTCTCGTCCAGACTTTCCGCTTTGCCGCTGGCATCTTGCGAAGAAACAGGTTCGTCAACTCCATTGGGGGTTACAAGTACGGAATGCCAAAAGAGGTTACAGAAAATATCCTGAATAAGAAAAAAGGCTTATTTATGCCTTACCTTTTATGATGTAAGTCCGCCTCTGGCATTCTGCTGCTTTCGGATAATGACACTGATCTTGATTCCTGAATAGTCGACGTCGTTGAAGGACTGGCGGCGTTTTCAATGGCTCCATTTTCAAATGAAGAATGAGTGTCGTCGGCAGCATTTTGCAACAGAGGAGTTCTTTCAGGAGCGTCTCTGGGAAATGCATTTTGTCTCCTCCTAAATCTTGCTGCATATAAAATATCGCATACCTTTCCCTTTCGCTGTTCACTTCAACCGTATCTGCCGAACTGCGTTTACGACTGAGGGACGGATGCTGGTCATGTCCGGGGCGTCCTCTTCCTGTAACAATAAATGTGAACATGATGCAACAAGACAACACAGTGAGCACAATCACTTCGTAAACTTTGCATATTCCAAAAGCAACTGCACCAACAGAAAGCTGCCTCCCTAAACGTTTGCCTGACACTCCAACTCCAAAACATATAGAGAAAGGGAGTCAGACCGCTTACTAAAAAGGCAAAATCTAATGCAAGAATGAACAACGACTCGTGCTTGGCAAGACTATTATAATCGTCAAAAATGATTAACATTGCCTAAAATAAATGCATTTGTCAATAATTTAATTGCACATTCGTTGTAGACTTACTGCTAACGGAAGCCACGCAATACAAAAAAACGCAAAAATGCTTAGAAGCATTCTTGTAGCCATCATCTCCCTCAGAAACTGATGAAAACTGTTGATTTGTCTGCTGTTACCTCTTTCAAGTCGCACATCATCTTGTAATAGACTGTTTTGTGTCCTCTTTGCTTGCAGAAGACATCCCAATAGGAGGACGTCAGTCACAAATAGGAAACAAGCAAAACAGAGCAAAAACAATCTCCTCCTATAATAGAAAATAAAACACTCATTAGATAACCAACTACACTGAAATATTTAATGATGAATTCGGGTATTTGCTTCTGAGTCATACCATCCAGTAACGATGAAGAAGCATCCAAGCTGTGAATCAGAATTGCCAATTGAATATGACAAAGACATGAATAAGGCCCAGAAAAATAAAAATATAACAATCATCCTACACATCCAGCACCTGCGAGAGGTTGGTACGCGTTCCGGGTCGCTTCTCAACACATACAATAAGTAGGCTAGTAGTATTGTGTGACGAAAAGGATTCCCTAAACAAATAGTTCCGGTCAAAACAGCAATAGCCTCGTTAGACAGACGTATATCTGTCGCATCGTTTCCGAAACTACTCTCTTTGAACGAAGCTCCAAGAAGGACATAATCGAGATATTCAAAAAGGAAGAAAAGCAAATAGGGACTTCCCCTTATATGATCTTTGTATGCCGGAAAAAGGAAGCAGTAGAAGAGGGTAAGTAAGATCAAAATTCCCATCGTGACACCAATCAGCGACATTCGAAGTGCATTATCCACGCTTGTGGTGGTATTTGTTCCGTTGACTACTGACGTGCCGTTGACGCACGCCAGAGACTCGTTCCCTCCCCAAAGAAAAGACATGAAGTGCAGTGAATACAAATCCGGGTGTAAGATATCCCGGACATTGATAAAAATTGAAAATCATGCAGAAAAGAGACAGCCTGCAAAAAGAGAAAAGCAGATGCAGCAATCCTATAACAAGTCAGCGCAAACAATTCATTTCGGAGAATCATAGGTTGGATTCTCCTGATTCGGATCCACCTGTTGATATGTCGGGTCGTCATAGGCAACGTCATCGACCTGATCAGTCGATGAAAACAGCGGATTTCCTTTGGACACACCAACGTCAGACAAAGAAGACTCACAGGCTTGAATGCTGACAGCTACAAGAAAAGCACTGTAACACAGTCATACACGTATCATACATGTATTCTTATGAACCAAGAACTTTGTTCTCGTCCAGACTTTCCGCTTTGCCGCTGGCATCTTGCGAAGAAACAGGTTCGTCAACTCCATTAGGGGTTACAAGTGCAGAATGCCAAAAGAGGTTACAGCAAACGGATAACGTCATACTCGATTGAGTATCTGAGCTCGCCGTGCGACAGCGGTTGCTGTCTTCGCTGAGATAGAAAATAACTTAGATAAGACAAAGAGCTTATGCCTTAGTTACCTCGTATGATGTAAGTCCGCCTCTAGCCTTCTGCTGCTTTCAGTTGATGAGACTGACCTTGATTCCCGACTAGTCGTCGTTGAAGGGCTGGCGGCGTTTTCAACGGCTCTATTTTCAAATGAAGAATGAGTTTCGTCGGCAGCATTTTGCAACAGAGGAGTTCTTTCAGTAGCGTCTCTGGGAAATGCATTTTGTCTTGACAAATACGGCGTTAGAATGTTGCTGCATATATGATATCGCATACCTTTCCCTTTCGCTGTTCACTTCAACCGGCTCTACCGAGCTGCTGAGGGACGGCTGCTGGTCATTTCCTGTAACAATAAATGTGAAGATGACGCATCAAGTCGGTACAATGAGTACAATCACTTTGTAAATTTCGAATATTCCGAAAGCAATTGCGATAAAACAAAACCGCCTCCTTAAACGTTTGCCTGCAACTCCAACTCCAAAACATATAGAGAAGGGGAGTCAGACCGCTTAATAACGCAAAATCTAATGCAAGAATGAACAACGACTCGTGCTCGGCAAGACTACTATAATCGTCAAAAATAATTATCATTGCCTAAAATACATAAATTCGTCAATAATTTAATTAAATATTCGTTGTAGACTTACTGCTAACGGAAGCCACGTAATATAAAAAAGTACAAAAATGCTTAGGAGCATTCTTGTAGCCATCATCTCCCTCAGAGACTGATGAAAAATGTCGATTTGTCTGTTGTTACCTCTTTCAAGCCGCACATCATCTTGTGTTGCAGGCAATTGACTGTTTTGTGTCCTCTTTGCTTGCAGAAGACATCCCAATAGGAGGACGTCAGTCACAAATAGGAAACAAGCAAAACAGAGCAAAAACAATTTCCTCCTATAATAGAAAATAAAACACTCATTAGATAACAAACTACTGTAATATTTAATGATGAATCCGTGTATCTGCTACTGAATCATACCATCCAGTAATGATGAAGAAGCATCCAAGTTGTGAATTAGAATCGCCAATTGAATATGACAAAGACACGAATATGACCAAGAAAAATGAAAATATAACGATCATCCCCCATATCCACCCCCTGCGAGAGGTTGGTGTGCGTTCCGGTTCGCTTTTCAACTCATACAATAAATAGACTAGTAGTACTGTGTGACGAAAAGGATTCCCTAAACAAATAGTTCCAGTCATAAAAGCAATAGCCTTGTTAGACAGAAGCATATCTGTCGCATCGTTTCCGAAACTAGTCAGTTTGCCCAAAGAAGTTCCAAAAATAACATAATCAAGATATTCGTAAAGGAAGAAAAGCAAATAGGGACTTCCTTTTATATGACCTTTGTATGCCGGAATCAATTTAATTGATGGCAGAGCTCCCCGTATTAGGGTTTGCCTGCTCCATACGGTACGGATGCTTTCATCGCTCCTCGCCTAGCTCTTCCAGTACTCTAATGTCTACTAGAGCGATTAAACTCAAGAAATGGAGCGAGGGATTAGTGTACGAAGCGTCGAAGGTACAACAATCTCAACGGATTCATTTAGAACAAATCCCGTATGTCGTCGGAAGGGGATGGCGTTTGTCGATGTTTGCGGAGAACGCGGATCGCTTTCACCGTTCGTCCACTAGCGATTCCGGTGCACTGATGTCTTTTTGCCATTTCCGCGCTGTTTCCTATCCCTCAACGCCTTCAGGACGCCGTCACTCTGGAAAAAACGCCGAAGATCTCTTCCAAGACCAAGATTCTTAATTAAGGTCGAAGTCACATTCCCAACGTCATCATTCACTCGGGTGCGCTCTATCGCACCTATTCTTCCAAAACGATTTTTCTACCCTATACAAGAACCCTTTTATTCTGTCCCCCTAGCCTACATTGTCCCCGTTCAGCCATATAAATCGCTTTCACCGCTCTTCTACGAACTATTCCAATACTCTGATGTCTACTTAAGCGATTAAAATCAAGAAATGGGGCTAGGGATCGACGTACGAGGCGTGGAACCAGAGATTAAGTAGGTGTCGGCCGGCTCTGATTAGTGGGTTTATTACGTAGGAGTGTGCGGCAGGGTCATGGCCGGCACAGTTGCGGTCACACTCTGACCTTCTGGCAGCTACCGCAGCACTCTCGGTCTTTAAACGTATTTAATTTGAGTGTAGTGCTGAAAGACAGACTAAAGCGCTGTAGGTGCTTTCTAAAATATGCTGACTGGAGGAGCAGAGGATTCTCCTTCCAAGCTTTAAACGTTTGCTCGCTTTTCGTTCGAACGTGAATCCCCAAAGTCACCTTGCCTACGTTCCCATTTGCTCGGGTTTGCTCTAATCTTCCAAAATAATCCTACACCGCAAAAATCCTTTTATTCCGTTACACAACCGCCATTCGAACTGAAGCCACTTGGAAATACTCAGGACTCAAGAAATTAAATTTTCTCGCTCTGTAGCAGACTCCCTCTCGCTTCGTAGAGATGATTTAGCTCTGGCTTGACGGGATAGTCTCATCCAAAGACAATGAGAAAAGAAATCCCGCCCACGTCCGGCTTGTGCAGACCTTATATACCTATTGCCACACGCAGCGTCACAAATCCAAAAGTAATAGTCATCGATGAGATCAACGAAAAAGCTATTGATGTACGAAGCGTGGAAAAAGGTACAGCCAAGGGAGGTTCCAATGGGTGGAGCTGGAGCGCGGCGGATCATATCTATTAGACACACCTGGCTCATTCCGTGCATATACAGTGTACATGCATGTAGGACAAAATTGGAACGACACAACGGTGTTTATTCATTCAGTGATTCATTCATTCCTTTACTACATTTGACCGCAAGTTTTATTAGCGCGATACAGGTGCCCAGCTGCCTCTTCAACTAATTCTGGTACGTTTCTTACTAAGCATTGCATAGTTATAATGAGTCCTATGTACATAGCGAACTAATTGCATTAAGCGTTGAATGAAGATGTGCAGATTAGTTTCATTTCTATTACTTGGCTTCTTTCACGCGGAAGTAATTTCGGAGAACGCGGTACAGGAGACCACGATTTTCATACGTATGTATGTTGTATGATCCCAATACTCGCTGTGGCCTTTCCGCCTTCTTCAGGTCAAAAGTGAGACGAAGAATTTCGTAGATATACGGCAAACGTGGCCTTCATACTGTAACTGACAGCTGACGGGCCAGTTGACGGGGCTAAGGGCATCCGGGAGCTGATGACGTCTCTCGTAGCAACCACGAACCCTATATAAATGCCAGTGCCCGCCGTGTCCGCCACTTCTCTCACATCGCGCTCTATCGGCTTCTACGGACAGAAGTCAGAAAATGACGTCGTCCTTTTTGCTGGTGGTCATTGTTTCAAGTTCCTGGCTTGGATCTGCATCAGCTGAGTGTACAGGAGGCAATTCCGTTTTAGTCGTTCCGTCATCGGGGCCCACTGTGTGTCTTCCACTTGACGACTACATTCAACTTCAAAAAGACGCATCCAGCGACGGAGAATCGGTGAGTTAATACCGTCGTTTGATACGATTAAAAGAGGTCTAAGTCCATGCACGTTCAGACGGACGTTCCTCCTCCAACATCCGCCGTTTCCGCATCAACTTCGAGCCAGGTAAACATCCATAGAAGATTCATTCTTTTCCTATGATCGACACACGACATGCAGAGCGTTTTGAGTTTGGCGCTGCTACTCTATCGCTACATGTCTCCTCTTTGGCTACAAACTCACGCGACTTTTACGGAGACACCATCTTCGGTTTCTGCACAAAATATCGAATTTGGTACTGGATCAACGACTCGAGGTGTATTGTTTAAAGTAAGTAGCTAATTTATACATGCGATAGACAGGCATTTTGATACTATACGTGTGTCAAAGGTGAAATTGATTGAAGCTGGTGTTCTAAATGACAATCAAGCCTACTCCATTCAGATTGGCTTTTTCTTTACGTTTCCGGGCGACAGTGATCCGCTGCTTCTAATCTGCGACGGCAATTACTGCGCGGGTTTTTTCTACTACGATCCAAACGGTGCTCATGCTTCCTACGGCATTGATTCAGTTAGCACATGTAGCAGCACAGTGAGTACCGACATCACTGCACCACAATCATCTACAACTAACTGGAACATTCGCCTTGAAATTCATCCGAATTCTACGTCAGGAATTACGTACGTTAGCACAAATTCATTGACATATGAATACAGTCAAACATTGAAGCCGAGTCGAGGTCTTCACTTCAAAGTGTGCAGAAACGGCATAGGCAATACGTATCAATTTCATCTGTTCGAGCTGGCTGTGTATTCGAACGAATAAACGCCTCATTTCAATGCCGTTTTCCCCGTTCCTTTTCGATATTAATGAAGGAGGAAATCGTCATGGTGTACGAATTTCTGTTTAGCTATTGATTATTAGTCAACGTGCATGTTTTTGTAGCCTCAGTATCTTAGAAATTATTCTATGATTGAAAATAAGAAGTTCATTTGAAAAACTCATCAAGTCATGAAATACCTTAAGAAGGCGTAGAAGAGGGTAAGTATGGCCCAAATTCCCCCCGTGACGCCAATCAGCGACATTTGAAGCGCATTATCCACGCTTGTCGTGGTATTTGTTCCGATGATTACTGACGTGCCGTTGACGCACGCCAGAGACTCGTTTCCTCCCCAAAGAAAAGACATGATGAAGTGCAGGGAAATCCCGGAGTGAGATATCCCGGACACGGACAAAAATTCTAAAATTGAAAATCATGCAGAAAAGAGACAGCCAGCGGAAAGAGAAAAAGCAGATGCAGCAATCCTACGACAAGTCAGCGCAAACAATTCATTTTGGAGAATCATAGTGTGGATTCTCCTGGTTCGGATCCAGTTGTTGATACGTCAGTTCATCATAGGCAACGTCATCGACCTGATCAGTTGATGAAAACAGCGGATTCACTTTGGACACACCAACGTCCCCCCGCCCCTCTCCCCCACCCATTTCACCGTAGATGGGATTGTTGGTAATCCCACCCTCGGTCTTATACATGGGATTACTAAACCCAGCCAGAGCAGCCGACTGATCAGTGGCATTAAACGTCACCGCCATAGTCGCATCATTCTCGTAAGCACCTCGAATCCGCTTCATCCCCCTACGATGCGTAATAGCCAAAACCACGATGATAACAACGAGAATAATAACGAGAGCCCCGGCAACACTACCAATAATAATATACATATTATTATTATTATTATCCCCTTTGCTCTCAATGACCACCCCTGCGGGCTCTGAAGTGGAAAGCTGAGGCTCTGTGGGCTTTAGACTCGGAAGTTCGGGGGAAGGTGACGTCATCACGATTCCGTTCCCACAGGGACAATTGCCTTCGCAATTCGGCTTCGATATCGTCACCGTTGCTCCATTCGTAAAGAAAAACTGACGCGCGCCGTCCGGCGTCGACAAATACGCTTGAAACGTATTCGTCGACATGCTCGAGCCTTCCAACTGAAAGCTCTTCACCGTGACGCTGCTGTCTAGCGCGACGCTAAAGTAAGTCTCCGCGGGAAAGAGAACGTCGTCGTAGACGCAAGGCGGCGTATCGGCGACGTCGTCGTTCACCGGCGACCAGTTATCCGAATCGTTCCAGTCCTTGGGATCGCCGCCGGTGAAGTTGGTCGTTCGTCCGGCGCGTTTCGTTCGCTGAAAGCGAACGGTCGTGTCGCATTGCGTGTCGTTCGCAAACGACATCGTTACGCCGTCGTCGAAGACGATTTCGCTCGACGGCGAGAGGATGAGTTCCTTGATGACGACGTCGTCTTCGATGAGGACGTTGTAGGGGCTCGCGTTGTCGTTGAATTCGACGGTGTCGGCGCTGCACGGAATCGCGCCGGGGCTCCAGTTCTTTTCGTTGTTCCAGTTCGTGTTCGATGTCCATTCTTTGAGCGCCGATTCGCTGGCGGCGAGAGCGCTTGCGAGGATGAGGAGACGAGCGAACATGGCGGAGTGCGAGAGAGAAACAATTCTGAATGCACGTGATGTGGGCACGTGGGGTCGCGAGATCTAATTACGATTTCATCCATTATTCGTTAGTTTTTTATTGATTTTTCTTCTACACGTCATCTCCTTCGAGAGCTGCAAGAATCGCCTCTTTGATCGTTTTTGTTGCTTTCTGAGCTTTGGGTATGATGAACCTCTGCCGGCCAGTCAACGTCGTTTCTCCGTCGTCTCCCAATGTGCCGTACTTAAATGTTATAATATCTGGATTCTTACGATTTGACGTGATCTTGAGCACCGACGTCAGAAGTTGACGAGCCTGAATAAAAGCCCAGCCACGACGACTCAAGATTTCTCTCAGGACAAACATGTGACTTTTAGTCAGAAGCAAATGACTACACAGAAATAGAAATAAAATCTATTAATTATATCCCCAAAACATCTG
Organism: Oscarella lobularis; assembly: GCF_947507565.1. Taxonomy (NCBI): domain Eukaryota; kingdom Metazoa; phylum Porifera; class Homoscleromorpha; order Homosclerophorida; family Oscarellidae; genus Oscarella; species Oscarella lobularis. The sequence continues at coordinate 2,169,061 of NC_089175.1, forward strand.
GTTACCTTGGATGCATATTCCCGGCCATCGTTATTTCATTGCACGGAAACGTCTGGATGACATCAGCGCGCCGCTTTTTCCACGTGTCCAAGTTGATTGCCTCGCGACGCGATTCATCATCGGAACTCGTCATGCTCGCTTCGTCGACGTCTTCGTCGTCATCGATGCTGAAAATGGGCTTGACGCCTTTGTAGAGAGAACTCTTGCTCGCCTTGTCAGAACTGCTCACGTGTCTGAGAGAATATATAATATTCGTTTATGATGTCGTCAGAATCTAAGGTTATTTCAATTACCTTTCTTCGACGTCTGCTTCGATCATCCACTTGCGAATTTTCGCTTTCATTTTCGCTGATTTTTGTTTGATTGCCGACGACAATTTCCACACCAAAGACGGAGCCTTCGAGAAGAGAGAAACATAGATGCTTCTCATTCTTATTTTTTATTCTTCCTTTACCTTTTCGACGTTTACTTTCGATTTCGAATGCGTTCTCTCCGACGTCTCTTTCCCGCTCTGAAATCAAATACTTAGTATTCAATCGCCTCTACTATTTATCCTACGTCATCTTCAGATGTAGCAGTTGCAGATGAGGGCTCACTTAGCCGAGCAAACGCCTTGGGATCCGTTCCCACCAACTCAACCGCATTGTCAACGGAATAATGATACAAAGCTACGTAGTCAAAAAAAAACACGTGGCTATATGAAACTATCTAGCAATAAAACGTACCGTTGTATCCGCCTTTAACAATGCTCATATATTTGACATTACGCTAATATTGAATAGAATTAATTGATTATTTAATTGGTCAATTTTTCGTGCCTGTAATAAGTGAGATACGACCATGTTTGTGAGTTGGTCTTCCTGTTCTCGTCCACTGCTCAAGAAGCAAACGTGTTCGCCGCCTGCGACAGAACGCGTCTCTAAGGATCCCTTTTGAGCCAAAAAGAATTGAGCGAGACGGGCGGAAAATTCGTCAGGAGACTCCAGCATCTGAAAATTAGAATTAAGTAATTAATTTAATGATTATACATTGCTCTTTATACGAGAGTTGCATCCACGTGAAATGACGCTTCCAAATGACCGGATTTATACTGCTTTGCTGGACGACAATCAACGAGAAAATATCTCAAAGGATGTTCCTAATTAGATAAGTGTTAATAATTTCCCCCAAAAAAAGTCTTTAGTGATTTTTTTACTATCGGTTTCTTCCTTGACTGAATGAGCTCGCTAACCGATATTGGAAGACATAAAAACGAGGAGAAGTCGCGTGTGCGAAGAGGACTGGACGCTCGTTGGAGACCAAATATGGCAGAGGAATAATCCTGAGACAAAGAAACCGAAATAAAAGGCACTATTTCAAATTCTTTCTTTACTCTTTGAAATGATCGAGACGTTCGAACTACATAGTATTTTGCCAAGGCGATGAAATCCTCGACGTCGTCAGAAGACAATTGGGAAGGATACGCCGAAATACTTTCTATAAATTAAATTTTTAATTAAAATTCAAAAGCAATATCCGTTTAATTAACCTATTAATTCTGACGTTGGTATCGATTTCTCTTCCATGATAACCTCTCTACAGAAAAGCATCTATAATTCATATATCTATGATCTTTTTTTTTCTCTTACTTTGCATTGAGAATCATGACTAGGGCAAGAAAGAAGACGAGAAACGGATCGCTCTCGGCCAAATACCTATCCCATATGGATAAAATGACGTCGAGTGGACAGGAAGACACAAAGAGACTGCGAATCCACTTGAGAAGATACGCTTCGACGTGCAGCCGCTTCGTATCGAGAAACGAACACAAGTCGGGTTCGTGATAGAGAAGAAGAAGACGGAATATCTGAAACGGATTGCCACCGACACAGCACTCCCTAAAATTAAAAAATCAATAAGATCAATAGCTCGAGTACTTACTAACCTGGGTATATATTTTCCTAGCATTGCGTAGAGACAATTGTAGGCGTCAGCGCGACTCATTCCCACGCATAGAAACGGAGCGACCGTCTCCACCCATCCGCTTCCTTTCACGTAGGAAACGGCACGTGCCTTGCAGAAGAACGTGACGAGACATTCGGCGTCACGTGCGACGCGCTCTCTCTCCTCCGAATCCGATACAATACGCTCTAAAAATAGACACAGTCACTAAAAATTTTTTCTCAAATATTTAATAATTGATTAATAATTAAATGTCGATTTAGGTTTTTCACTAACGAATTCTCCTACCTGAGACTTTGTTACACTCGTCTTTCAACTCTTCTTGGTTCTCGAGATCGAGAGTCCCGTCCCATCCGCTTAGAGCGTCTTGCTTGCTGTTCACGCCCAGTAGGATCTATTTGCGACTCGTACGAAGCGTTTATGGGGTCTATTTCTACTCTACCTTCCACGCGTCGGGTCGTCGCGCCGGCGGAACGCGTCCGGCGCGAATTGCGGCGCGTAGACGATCGAGATCGGGGGTTCCCGCGAAGAGGTCGTCGAAGGAGTCTTCGCTGGAGACGGAAAGTGCAGTTTAGGCGGCGTGCATTGCGATAGGGCTACTCTGCGTGGAGAAAACTGACCTTGTCTGTTTCTCGTCAGACATCGCTAATTGGTGTTAGCGCACGTTCGAGAAGATGTTTTTGGCGTTTTTAGGAAATCTTAGCCTACGATAGCTGGTTGGACTTGTTTTGAAAGGAAATAAATTTGCATGTGTAGTTCAAGAAGTCAAAAAAGTCGTCCTACTTCCTCTACGTCACTTTTTTCTTCTTCTCTGTAACGTACGCTAACTCCAGCAATGCTAGCTCGATTTTCTCGCCTTTTACGCTCGAGATCACTGCCCTTTTCAACCCAAGTACCCTCAAACGATGCATTATACCTGTTGAATTTTATCGAGCGCTTCCAGTCTGTTCCAGAACGGCTCTGGAAGGTGGGTCGGCTGAATCACGTCGCCATCGCCGTCTCCAATCTCGGTAAGGCGCCAATCTAATTTCCTCCGGCCTCTGTCGCACGTGTTCATACAAAAGACGAAGCGACGAAACTCTATCGCGACGTCCTGGGCGCTCAAGTCAGCGATCCAATGGTAGAGTAGAAAATCAACCCGGAAGTAGTCAAATTCTCAGATTCCGCAGCCTCAACCAGACCACGGCGTATACACCGTCTTCGTCAATTTTGAAAATACTAAAATAGAGGTACAGTTTCTACTAATAATAATAAAGTTTTTAAGTTTAGTCTTATTGATTTCTTAGTTACTTTATCCGCTTGGTGAGAAGAGTCCCATAGAGAAGTTTCTTCAGAAGAATCCCTCGGGTGGCATGCATCACGTGTGCCTCGAAGTAAACGACATCAAAGCGGCAATCGAATCCCTTCAAAAGCACAACGTGCGTCCACTAAATCCGGAACCGAAGGCAAAGAATAGAAATTCTTCTAATAAATATTTCTTTATTTTTCATTTCTTTATATGCAGATTGGTGCTCATGGGAAACCGGTAGTGTTCCTTCACCCGAAAGACTGCAACGGGGTTCTCGTTGAACTAGAAGAAGCCTAGCTACTCAAATCATTGTACAATCTGACTAATTAAATACAGTATATGATTTTTTCCTTCTGTCTAACTCTTCAGCTGGAGCACGCATTTGATTTTTAGCGTTCCATCGTCGGTGTAATACGTGCGCACCTGGTCGGTTCTCATAAAGGCAACCCATCCCCAATCCTTGTCCTCGCGCGTAAAGGAAAACGGCTGATCGATCGACACAATGTAGTCAACAAAATCATCAGAAGGACTAACAACTATAAATCTAACAAAAGATACCTTGCATTCATTAATTATTGATCTATTCAATTTCTTACCGGAAGAGTATAGACACGACAGCGTTTGATACCGTCGTCAGAGTAGCGCCTTGCTGATCACTTTGCCGTTCGAGATAGAGCGACATAAAGGACGATTGGTCGACTGAAGCCCCGTTGGGGTAGAGTCTCAATTTCCAGCAGATACCGCACAGCCAAAAGCGAGGACTCTGTATCTCTTCGCCAACCGGAAGATTGACTACATATTGCTGAAAATTGGCGACGTTCCACGTGTACGCATTCGGAAGCTCGTCGCGTAGCGCACTTATCTCCGATTTCACATGCTCCTAAATAAAATAAATAAATAAATAAATTAAATTGACTCTATGTCTGTACACATACATTGAGGACGGAGATTTTTTCTCTAAGTGACTTATTCTCTTTAGCCAATAGGAGCATGTGTTCCTTCACGGATGTCTCCACGTGATGATCGAGCTCGCTCCGCGCGGCGCGCACCGTGCAGCCCTGCGACTCGAAGGGACACGAGACCAAGGCATTTCCACACTCGTGACACACGTGATCCTGCATATGAACCCTAGAGAAAACAAAAATAAATAATAATAATTAACGATATCGATTTGTATTCGCCTTGAAACCATGGTGACCGTGCCGTCCGTGAGACACCCGTTTATACAGGGAACCATAGCGAGTGGACAATCGTGCTCGATGTGTTCGTCGAGATCGCAAGCCGCCATTTCAAGTGCGCAAGCATGACACAAAACCGATCGCTTAGGACACGTTCTAGCGTGCGCATCGACGAATTTTCTCAACATGACGTCACCGCACAGCGGATGCGGACAGGAAACGTTCGCGTAAGGGCACTCTCGCACGTGATCGTCGAGATTGCGTGCCTTCCCACGCCACGTGCACGTGCACGTGCACGCCGCTCCGAATCGTTTCGGCGACGGCGGCGACGACGCATTGCGCGCTTTCGCCTTCGCGCCGACGTCCGCGTTCACGCAGCGCACGTCGAGATTCTCGATGAGGCCGCGAACGGGGAGATTTCGTATGAGTTCGCGTTTCGCGAGCGGGCGACGATCCATCGGGCAAGTGGCGTGTCGCGCGAGCCACTCGACGACGCACGCTTCGCAGAACGTGTGCCCGTCGCGACACGAGACGGGGTTGCGTAGAACTTCGCGACTAGAGAGCGAGAGAAGGCGTGGTTGGTTGGACTTTGAAAGGGAAACGACGCGTCTGGGCTTTACCAGATCGGGCAGACGAGATTTTCGTCGACTTTCGTGAAGAAGTGATCGAGAGGGATGCCCATCGAATAGCGTGGCGGAGTGGAAAGCGAAGAAAAAACCGTTGTGCAGGTGTGGGACGTTCGGAAGTTAACGGAACACAGTACCCGGATTAGGCAAGCTTGTGCTAGACTATTTATTTATTTACGTACACGTATTTATTTCTTCAATATCCTAATTCTTCCTCTTCTTGATCAATGTCCATGTGAGCAACCAGTTTTTCTAGGATCACGTCTACGGCAGATTCCGCAAACAATTCTGAGTGCATCTCCTCTAACACCAAATTATTTCCAGTTCCCTCAATGCTCATATTGTAGTCTCGTTGCAACAAGCAACTCAGCATCGTGGAGTCTATAAGTCTTTCAGAGAATTGTCTAAATACTATTCCATCACCATTGTCTCCCACACTCTTTAGCATGTGGTCCAGTATCAATTCGTCCAGCATTTTACCTCCAGCAAATTGAGACACACTTTCCAGTGTGCGTTCTGCTGAAACTTCTTCGGCTATTGAGCTAATAGCGGGAACAGCCACACAGTCAAATATTTTATCATATAAGTTCTCTGCTAATCCTTCAGCTAACACGCTTTCCAGCACGACTTCTACGAGACCCTCCAATATTATATCGAGTCCGATTTCTGTACAAGTCTCCAAAAAATATTCCCCAATCTCTTCATCAATCACTTCGCGAACAATCTCCCTACTCACATCCCCGATATATTCTCCGCACAAAATCTCATAAACCCCATTGGAGGGATCCCCCTCCACAGCCATATATTCCCTAATCATATCATCCATTGCAAGGGAGACGACATCAGGTAAAATCATTGCCACTCCTTCGCACAAATAATCCTCGCATACGAGTTCGGCTGTGAGCACCAGAGGATCCTCGGGATCCAGTCCACCGTGAGACTTTCTCTCAGTCAATACCTCTATAAGTAAAGTTGGTATCGCCTCGTGAGACAAAAAGGCGTCGATCATTTCGTTCACTAGCTCGTATGCAGCTCGTTTCTTCGCCAAGAAAATGATGTATCGAATGTTTCGACGAACTCGGTGGCCTCGATAGTGCTTCTGTATTATTAGAGCTGCTTGACGACGACTGAGTTCTCTCTTGAAAAAGGTCACTCGAGGTCGGATCTGACGCTGAGGAATCTCTGTCGTGAAGTGAGGAGCGTTTCTAGGCCCGTGAACGTCGTCTTGATTATGCCAGGGGAGAACTGGTATAAAAGGGTAGGAAAATTGGTAGGGCAACTTTGGGTTTAGGTGCTGTGGTGCTGGATAAGGGTTTTCTCTAGGTGGAATTGACGGTATGACTCGGTATCGGCTTAGAGATTGCGTCTGTCGCTCGAATGGTGGCGTGTACGAAAGTCTTGGCAATACTTGAGGCTTTTTCTCGTCGGCGACGGGTGCTGATAGGCTGCGAGCAAGTGCATCTGGTGATGGAAGACGTAGAGAGCAGGAATCGGGACGCGTTGCAGGGTCGTTGTCCATGCAGACACAGGGGGGGTTGTGCACTAACGCGCGTTAGATTTTAGAAGGACCTCTAAATCTCGTCTTCTGAATCGTTTTGCGCAAATTTCGCTATGGGTGTGAGCGTCATTGAGTATTCTAAGTCAGTAGACAAATTTTCCTTTTAATGCATTGTGTAGATTCGCTGATCGGTTCGGTCAGATTCTCGCCTTTGTTCATCCTTACCCGATAGCTTTTCTCCTACTTTCTTTGCACAGGCACACGTCTAAGTCCATATTCAATTGCTACGTTGTGTGAACAAACTCCGATTAGAAGTTGTTTAGGGAGAATTGCCTTCGATCATGAGGGAGTCATACGCGATCGATCTAAGCGATCGCATCTTACGTTATGACCTCCAACAGGACAGACTTCCTTTCGCAAACTTGTTCGAACACAGTTTCTCGTGGAAATCTCGCTCGGCGATGCAGCCGAGCTTGCCAAAAACCGGAAGAGCTGCGTTATCGCCGCCCTCCCGGAAATGCCTTTTTGAGCGATGTCAACGAAATTTACCTGCCTACGATCATCTCAGATAAATGCAATCGTGTTGTCAGATGTCTTTCCGTTAGATACAGTATGAAGCAGAACAAACGGGCGCGGGAGTGTTGAAATATTCAAAAATTATTACCAAAACGATATACAAAATGGCGAGAAGAATGATAAACAGGTTTCAGTACCCATTGAAGTGTATTCAAGCGGCGTTAGACGGTTCTGCTTCGTTCTAAAACACCACCCACTGGCACCCAGGATCCTGCTTTTTAGTGTACCTAAATGACTAATGTACGTTGTTTTCTGGTGCAGCATGCTTTAGGAAGTGTTGAAAACTGTTTGTGTCGTCCTCTCGATATCGAACTTGGCCCTGTCTATCCTAATTTGTGCCTGAAAGCGGCATTTTCTAAAACGAAGCAATTTCGAGTACTTAGAATAAAGCAAGCATTTTGTTCACACCGCATAACGATTGTAAATTCATCTAGAAACGCATTTAAATAGCTTTTGCACCGTCCTAGAGAATAACGAAAAAGTTCACAGACGATCAACCGGGCGATGTTCGAAGTCGCGAGGAAGACATAAAATGGTTTCGACGCCTATTGAAGTGTATTCTATCATCAAAACAACCTACATGACCTCTTAAATGCAGTTGTACGGTGTTCAGAAACGAAGAAAAACGCCGTTTTAAAATGGGCGTGGTGGCAGCGCGCGTTAGTGCACAACCCCCCCTGATGCAGACAGCAGGTACTAGGTAGCGTGCGTCGTATGCAGTGTCAACGGCAGTCAACGGCACTGTCAACAGCAGAGCGCAATTTTACCTCTCCTGTAGTACGTTTGCCTTGTATTACGATAACTGCATGATACTGTTCAGAGTCATCTTCTCATTGAACGATTAGGTTGCTACTAAACGGCACTACCACAGTCCAGCACATCAACTACGGAGGCAACAAATTTGTCGCCAAAAACGCTTTCTGCATGGCCTCTCGCATTTGAAAAAATAAGAGCCTTGCACAAAATAAAGACAGTTGCCTCAGCGCCCTTTCGAATCAGCCACCGATCAAGCATATCTATTGATTGATGATGTAACTTCCCAAGGTGTTCATCTTTAATGCCTTTAATTTCAGGCGTTGAAAACGAAAGCTTGCGTGCAACGTCTTCCCAGATTGGTGATATCAGCTTTGCCAATTCATTGCACTGTTCTTGCGTCACTTTATTCTTTCCTGTTGAAAGGAGAAATTTGAAGAGCAACGTCTAAAAAGACAAAGCAACGCATACCTGCGGATTCTACTGGCATGCTCTCGTAGCCGTCTGAGTCCGTTCGGTGTTCTCCCGAGGCGTTCAGACCTGCAAGACTGTAAATATTTCGGCCTTCACTACTTCTATATCTCTCCCGAAAACCAGATGAACCGTTCCCACTGCTAGGGTTCGTATTAAGACTCGAAGCGTCAGGATTCCCTGTCCAAGACACGATCTTCGTCTCGCTCAAAGGATTTATCTCTACTATGACTGTGTCTACTGGTGTTTTAGAAGAATCAGTTTTGTAAGCGATAATGTTAAATAATAACATCATAACGTCAGGATCGACGCTGGAGGCCACTTTTGTTACGAGAAAACTCTTTGTTGGCCCAAGATACGATTCTCTAGGACACTTCATAACAGTATTCTTGTCCTCAACCGTAAAAGTGGCCGTTGCTGAAGCTTTCCATTCGCCCACGCTTTCTAACGCAATTTCCATGTTATTCCAAGACTCATTCCACGTAATGAAAGACGTTGTCAAGAAGCCCTTGCTGTTCTCTTGCACATGATAATTCTTGAGGGCGCGAAGAATGTCCGGGTGAGTGCATGACAGCGCTATAGTAACGCCAAATTTAGAATCACTTCCTCTATTGCGAAATACAGACAAAGCAACTTTGCATGGACCTTCCGACCAACTGCAGAGATTGCAAAATGACAACGCTTGAATTTCCAAAAACTCCTCTCTAAGAAAATAATTCATTTTCAAATAGGTTGCTTTTGCACGAGTTTCGCTTAGCCCGCCAACATAGTTGAAAGAAGTTTCAGATCTGAATTTCTCCGAATAGAACATATGAAGTTTTGAATCAAAACCCCAGCCACCAGCAACGTGATAGGAGCTTCGTATCAGTACGGGACAATCAAATTTTATGCCATGCGGCAATAACTCTAGTAAACTAAGAAAACGGCCTTTGACTGGTTCTGATGAAATAAAAAGAGAAGCCGTTATTGTCACGTGCTCTTCTTGCAAAGAGTCACGTGAAAATTCAATTGAAATGTCATAATTCGCCAAATGTATACGTCCTCCATTTGATTTACTAATTTCATTAGAAGCCGATTCTTCTAATTGAAAATTGAGCTTTTTCGAATCAACAAGCAATTCGAAGGTGCCGCAGGAATAAGAAGCGTAACTAATAGCAAAAGGACTCTGATCAACCAAGGCCAAGGCTTCCTTCGTAACAGCCAAGGCTTCGCGGGGAGCCAAGATTTCCTTCGCCGCGTCGTTCCTCCACAGTTCCTCATAGATTTCTAAGACAACGGCCTCCCTGGCAGTGACATCCAACTGGAGAGGTGCCCGACGCCCACGGCGCCCCCTGAGAAATATTAGGATTGACAAAGTGAGCACAATAACCGTTATGGCTGAGGCGGTAGTGCAAATTGAAATAAAAGTTGATTGGCTGATACCAAAACTTTCTAAAGAAACACTTGCAGTTACCAGGCTGATTGGTATATCTTTTAGTACAACATACCCTCAGTAGGCAAGGGGGAATTTGCATGCGTAGGATGGGCAGCGCTACTCGTGTAGAACGTTGGCGTAATAAGGACGCCTGTTGATAAAGCAGTAGGAGACGAATCTGTTGTTTAAAAAAGAGCTCACTATTTTAACGCCACTAACGTTAAATTATTAATAATACCTTCAAGAACAGTGACAAAAAAGCTGTTGGAATAAACATTGTCACCGACGACGATTCTGAACGTGTACAGCCCGCTATCGGTTTTCTTTGCACCATACAGGCGATATGTGAAGTTTTTTACAACTTTCAGCGTTGTCCGAGTTCGCTGACGCAGCGTTGTCTCGCCGCGTTTCCAGACAAAGTTCACTGCGACGTTGCACATAGAACAGTACAAAAGATACGAAAAGGTTGCAATCTCCTCTTCAAACAATGTGACATTATTCTGTATATATCCAAACGATACAGAATCTATAATCGTAATTAGAGACGTCGCTTCGCTATATATACTGCAGTTAGTACCTTTCCAACACAGGCGCGTCGTCGCTTCCAAGTTTGAATCACAGTGCGAAGCCAATCTCGAGCAATACTGTTCGCTTTTAATTAGAGTATGCAGAACGAATTCAGAGGGAGAAACCCGTAAGAAGTCTCTGCTAATAAACTTTCCTTGTGGCGTATCAATAACGGAAGCTCTCTCCAGTAGGAGAGGGCATCGTTGAAGCGGCGTGGAGAGACAGACTGGAATGTACGTCGATTTGTCAGACGAAAGGTAAATTTGTCCCTTCAAATTACGAAAAACGGTTGAAGAATCTAAGACACTAGCTTATGAATACGCAGATGATTGCATTGGCCACTCACCTAAGTGCAGAAAACTAAAAGTTTGACGACAGAAAGAGAAAATGGGCGTGCTCTCTGAAACCTTTCCCACAGCTGTAACTTGAACCAAATAATTCATGCAGAAGGCAGGGCGAGGAAGCGCAATGGTGGTTGATTCCAACGGCGAGCGACTAAACGCTGGCTTCCAAGTTGTTCTGCTGACGAATCTTTTTGAGCCATTTGTGAAACTCTGATAGTAGGAAATCGTATAGAAGCGCGTTTGTTCTCTTTCACGTTCATGATACATTGGATTTTCAGACGTTATATGCGACCACACGTGAGCTAATCCATGACCTTCTAGCGACTGGTAACAAGCCAATAGCAAAGGAGCGCGAGGAAGAGCTATAAATGAATGATACAAATTTTCATTAATAAAGGCCCCATATGACTTACACTTTACGACGAGAGTAAAATAGAACTCCAGCGCGGCAGTTTCAGTTCCAGACGGCCACAAGAAAACCGAATAATTGCCGGCATCGCTTTGCGTTATATTGGACAATTTCAAAAATGACCCCCGTTTTCCTTCGTTAAGTTCGTTTGTGAGATGGGTGTCGTTTTGTAAAACGTTTTGCTGAAACACCCACCACGCCGTCACTGAACCAGGATACTTGAACCATATTCGAAATGTTTTGCTGCTTCCTTTATAAACATAGAAACGATTGTTTGGCCCTTTGTCCCGATTATATATCACTTCCAGAGAATGATTTCCTGTCCATCACAATGGCAATCAGGATAGCCAAAGCGGTTACAATTAAAACAACAATCTCACCAACGGTGACAGCCTTTTGTTTTTGTGAAAGGCACGAACCAACGTCGACACACGAGAGGGTCAAGGCTACTAAGACAATGACGCCCTAATAAAATAAAAGTAATTTGCATTTCCCAGGGGAATATACACGTCATCACTCCTTAGGGCGTTCCCTCTAAAGGTCAATCAGAAGTACGTAGTTGGCCACCTTCTTCAAAAACGTTTTCCAAAGAAATTTTAGCTGTCTGTACAGACTCTATACTGCGCGCCGTGCGGCTTTAAAGAGGCACTATTATTTTATAGATTATTAAACGCCTCAACGGCTATTCGGGGTAATATCTAGCTTGCGCAACGAGCCAACAACGTACTGGTAACGGTGCTGTTAATTAAACAACTCACGCTGGTGTCATTTCCTAGACGAGAGCTCCTCATGTTCTGTTATGACGCAGAGAGCATGTGACGACCACATGTTGGTGTGTTAATTAGAAACCGTAGGGAAAATCCCCTCCCTGTTTTCATTGACTCAACAGAAATAGTTATGCTGCAGATTAAGACATTTCCTATACCACTGCAGCACTAGAGTACTGTCGTGTAGCTGCTTTGAACGCTGCTTTTACTAGACTTTAAGCCTCTAAGGCTCTTGTAGGACGGACTCCTGAACGAATTACCTTTTATGCAAAGCTATGATCTAAAGGGGTCATCCCACGCTAAACTCATTGCTGGTCCGATAGTGCTCAGTTTCAAGAAACGCCTATCATATACGATAGTCAACGCACCAGCAAATTGAGACACACTTTCCAGTGTGCGTTCTGCTGAAACTTCTTCGGCTATTGCTAATAGCGGGGCCAGCCACACAGTCAAATATTTTATCATATAAGTTCTCTGCTAATCCTTCAGCTAACACGCTTTCCAGCACAACTTCCACGAGACCCTCCAATATTATATTGAGTCCGATTTCTGCACGAGTCTCCAAAAAATATTCCCCAATCTCTTCATCGATCACTTCCCGGACAATCTCCCCACTCACATCCCCGATATATTCTCCACATAAAATCTCATAAACCCCATTGGAGGGATCCCCTCCACAGCCATATATGCCCTAAATCATATCATCCATTGCAAGGGAGACGACATCAGGTAAAATCATTGCCACTCCTTCGCACAAATAATCCTCACATACAAGTTCAGCTGTGAGCACCAGAGGGTCCTCGGGATCCAATCCACCGTGAGACTTTCTCTCAGTCAAGACCTCTATAAGTAAAGTTGGTATTGCCTCGTGAGACAAAAAGGCGTCGATCATTTCGTTCACTAGCTCGTATGCAGCTTGTTTCTTCGCCAAGAAAATGACGTATCGAATGTTTCGACGAACTCGGTGGCCTCGATAGTGCTTCTGTATTATTAGAGCTGCTTGACGACGACTGAGTTCTCTCTTGAAAAAGGTCACTCGAGGTCGAATGTGACGCTGAGGAATCTGTGTCGTGAAGTGAGGAGCGTTTCTAGGCCCGTGAACGTCGTCTTGATGATGCCAGGGAAGAACTGGTATAAAAGGGTAGGAAACTTGGTAGGGTAACGTTGGGATTAGGTGCTGTGGCGCTGGATAAGGGTTTTCTCTAGGTGGAATTGACGGTATGACTCGGTATCGGCTTAGAGATTGCGTCTGTCGCTCGAATAGTGGCGTGTACGAAAGTCTTGGCAATACTTGAGGCTTTTTCTCGTCGGAGACGGGTACTGATAGCCTGCGAGCAAGTGCATCTGATGAAGATGAAGATGAAGCATGAAGCATCGCGGGATCGGACGGCGTTCGTGGACTGGAAGTGCTGTCCATAACGTGCGTGGAATGACGTCAATGAGACAAGGCGGGCTTTTTGACGTTCAAAAAAAGGCATAAACTGGTACACAAAATTAAACTAATTAAAGCAAAGTGTTGACAAAGTTCTTCATCAAAGGTTTGCTAAACTTCCAGCACAGGGGGATTGATTAGGGACTTGACAAATTTGTCTCCAAAGACGCTTTCTGCGTGGTCTCTTGCTTTAGAATTAATAAGAGCTCTGCACAAAATAAAGACAGTTCCCTCAGAGCCTTCTTGATCCAGCCACTGATGAAGCATTTCATTTGATTGATTGAACAGATTTTTAGAGTGTTTATCTTCAATGTTGTCAATAACCGGCTCTGAAAATGAGAGCTCGCGTGCAACGCTTTTCCACTTTTGTGATATCAGCGGTGCCAACTTATTGCATTGTTCTCGCGTCACTTTAGGATTCTTTCCTATTGAAAGAAGTCTGAATAAAAACCTCTAATTAAATAAACAAAGCAATTCATACCTGGAGATTCTACTGGCATGCTATCGTAGCCGTCTGAGTCCGCTCTAAGCGCTCCCGAGGTGTTTAGGCAGCCACTGGGAAAAATCCCGCTGTTTCGGCCTTCACTACTGCTGTAGCTAATTCCGGTCCGAGAGTTACCCGAACTGTTTCCACTACTAGGACTTGAATAAACACTTACAGTGTCAGGATCCCAAGGCACGACCTTTGTAGCGCTTGAAAAATTTGTCTCTACTATTATTTGTCCTATGTCCACCCATGTAGTCAAATCGGGTTTGTAAGCGCTCATGTTAAATTGTAACGTAGTCATTCCTGCATTAGCTGAGTCGATGTCAGAGGCTTTTCTTAAAAGAAAACCCTGTGTTGGTCCAAGAAACGATCCTCTGGGACGCTTCATTACAGTATTCCTGTCTTCGACTGTAAAAGCGGCCTTTCCTGACGCTTTCCATTCGTCATCACATTCTAATGCAATTTCCACTTTACTCCAAGACTCTTCCCACGTACGGAAAGATGTCTTCAAAAAGAAGCCCTCGTTGTTCTCCTTCACATGATAAATCTTGAGGGCGCGAAGAATGTCCGGGTGAGCGCACGACAGCGCTATTGTGACGCCGAATTTTGAAGCACTGCCACTACTGCGAAATACGGAGAAGGCGACGTTGTATAGACCTTCTGGCCAACTGCAAAGTTCGCAGAATGACAATGCTTGAATTTCTAAGAACTCTTCTCTAAGAAAATACTTCATACCCAAAAAGGTCGCTTCGGCTTTCGTTTCGCTCAGCTCGCCAACATAGTCTAAAGCCGTGTCAGATCTGAATTTCTTCGAATAGAACATGTGAAGTTTTGAATCAACGCTACGGCTGCCAGCAACGTGATAGGAGCTCCGTATTAGTACGGGACGATCAAACATTATGCCGTGTGGCAGCAGCTCCAGTAGACTAACGAAACGGCCTTTGACTGGTTCTGATGAAATGAAAAGAGAAGCCGTTATTATCACATGCTCTTCTTGCAAAGCGTCGGGCGGAATTTCAATCAAAATGTCGTAATTTGTCAAATGTATACGTCCTCCTTTAGATTTACTAGTTTCGCTAGAAGTCGACTCTTCTAATTTGAAACATAGCTTTGTCGAGTCAACAAACAATTCGAAGGTGCCGCAGGAATGAGAAGCGTACCTAATAGCAAACGGACTTGAATCAGCCAAGGCCAAAGCCTGCCTCGTATCATCCAAGACTTCCCTCGCATCCTGACAGATTTTAACGACGGACTGATCCTCGACAGCGACGTCCAATCCCTCCGATTGCTCCGCGCGGGGTGGCTCTAATATTGTCAAACCGCTATTTTTCAAACGCTTTTGTACATATATTGCGATGAAAAAAAGGAGGACGATGATGGTGATGATGACACAGGCCAGTAGTACATGTAATACGTGTATAGAGCTTTCTAAAGCCAAAGGAGCACTTACGGTTACAAGAGTAGTAGACCCGGTTGTATCTATTTTTATATCTATGGTTGTATCAACAGAACGTGTCAAATGGGTGGGGCTACTCGTTGACGTGATAACGAAGTCTGTTGATGATAAAGCAGTAGTAGACGAATCTGTTGTTTAGAAGAAAAACGCTCACTATTTTGACGTCACTAACGCTTATATTATTACCTCTAAGAACAGTGACAAAAAAACTGTTGGAATAAACTTTGTCACCGACGACGATTCTGAACGTGTACGGCCCGCTATCGGTTTTCTTTGCACCAAACAGGCGATATGTGAAGTTTTTTATGACGCTAAGCGTTGTCCAGGTTTGCGGACGCAGCGTTGTCTCGCCGCGCTTCCAGACAAAGTTCACTGTGACGTTCCACGTAGAACAGTACAAAACATATGAAAAGGTTGCATTCTTCCCTTCAAACAATGTCAAATTATTCTGCTTGTATACAAATGTTACAGATTCTATACAAAAAATATTGAAATTGGAGAAATCACTTCACGTTTTAATGTAAAACCTTTCCAGCACAGGCGCGTCATCGCGTCTACGTTTGAATCACAGTGCCAAGCCACTCTCGAGCAATACTGATCTATATATAGAGGATCAAAATCGAATTCAGAGAGAGAAACCCGTAAGAAGTGTCTGCTAATAAATTTCGTTTGCGGCGTATCAATAATGGAAGCTCTCTCCACTAGGAGGGGACACGGCTTCGTTAGTGTGGAAAGACAGACTTGAACGTACATCGAGTCATAGACTGGCGAAAGGTAAAGTTGTCCCTTCAAATTGCGAAAAACAGTTGAAGAATCTAAGACACGTGTCAATATCAATACTAATAAATGATCGTTCCGTCCACTCACCAAAGCGCATAAAACTTCCTCGATGACACAAAGAGGAAATGGGCGTGCTCACTGAAGCTTTTCCCACAGCTGTAACTTGAACCGAATAATTCACGCAGAAGCCAGGACGAGAAAGAGCAATGGTGGTTGGTTCCAGAGAAAACGTTGGTTCCCAAGTCGATTTGCTGACAAACCTTTTTGAGCCGTTTGTGAAACTCTGATAGTAGGAAATCGTATAGAAACGTGTTCGTTCTCTTTGACGGTTAAAATCGGCGGCTTTTAGATTCGTCCTCACGGAGGCGACGTTAGGTCCATGCATGACATGGAAACATACCAATGATGAAGGTGGGCGAGGAGGCACTAGAAATGACCGATATACGTTCCATAGTGTATCCCTTAATTAACTAATTAAGCCCCACATATCTCTATGACTTACACTTCACAACAAGAGTAAATTCGATTTCTAGCGCAGCAACTCTAGCTCCAGACGGTCGCAAGTAGACAAAATATTTTCCGGCATCACTATGCGTTACATTAGACAATTTCAAAAAAGACGCCTGTCTTCCTTTGTTCGCAAGATGGGTGTTGTTTTGTAAAATGTGTCGATGAAACACCCACCACGCCGTCGCAGGCCCCTGATATTTGAACCACATTCGAAACGTTTTGCTGCCTCCTTTGGTGACATAAACTGGTCCCTTGTAATATATCACTTCCAAAACATGACCCCCTGTGCCCGCGGTAACATGACTAAGCAAAATGGCGACCCATTACTATACTCTCACCGGCTTCCTTCTTGATGACGGTCTTCTGTCGTTGTGAAACGGACGAGCCGACGAGAAGAGCCAAGATCAAAAGCCAAAGAGAGAAGCAGTGGCAAGCCTACGTACAAAATAACAGAAGACAGCTAAGTTGGGTACGCGCGCCGCCGGCTAATGCGTCATGTGCGTGCGTCTTTTGCTCGCAAAAGCATCAAACTGTACATGTAGACTCACCACACATTGCGAACGACGTGGAAAACCAGGCATTTCCACTGAAAGGCACGCTAACCGGTAAAACTGGTACAATTATTCAAATGACCTTAAATCGAATTAACAGTGAACGTCTAATTAATGTCGTCCACCCGACTACTATTATACCGAAGAAGTGGCGTCAAATTTCGGTAACTGAAAAGTCGTATAGTGACGTCTGATCATTTGTTTTAAACTGTTACTAATAATACTGTTACTAGAGGCAATCAATAAGCACAGAGGTCCGTTCATCCAGGCCTCTACGTACGTCACATGCACAGTGTAAAAGACGCTTCGAGTTCAGCAGCAACATCCTCCACCTTCCACAGTCTGTGGATCATGAAGCCTTACGATGGGCAGGCTTCTGGCCTTGTCAAGAGATTCCAACGTTGTCACCACGTGACCGATGCTGCATCGATCATGATAACTGTGGTGGCACATTTCATTGATGAGACGAATTTCACCCGGACTGGCATATTGAAGCGTCATCAATGAACATGCAGAACTCACTCTGGAGCCTCGAAAATCGTGATAAAGCTGACCTAGACAATACGTTGACCCGCGATAACTAGCAAACATCACGACGGCTTCTGACCCTCCCATCATGTGCATAGGAGCCTCGATGATACAGGCAAAAACCAGACCGAGCGAAAAGATGTCGCACTCGCGTAAATAATGACCGTCGAACACTTCAGGAGCCATAAAAACGCGTGTACCCCCCACCGTCGTCATATAGGAGTCGAATGAGACATCCTGACTTCCTTGAATACCCTCATTGATGTCCCAGACCGCTTTCGCCAAGCCGACGTCGGCAATCTTCAGCACGCCGTCGCCGTCAATGAGTATGTTGTCCGGTTTCAAATCGCGATGCGCCACACCTCGTCCGTGAATGAACCGAATTCCCAAGGAAAGCTGGCGACACCACCGGAGCCTCTTCTCGTGATCCGGTCGATACTTGAGCAGATGGTCACCAAGACTACCGCCCGGGCAATAGCGAGTGACGATGCCGGCTCCGCGACCGCGAGGAAACCTGAAATTGTAGTAATGGATGAAGCCAATGACGTAGGGATTTCTCAGCTTGCTCAACGTCTTCGCCTCTTCCGCGGCGCCCTTCAAACCGCGTAGGCTTGAGAAAAGCGAAAGGTTGCTTCGAGTCGTCTTCACCGACATGACTTTAATCGCCACTTCGGCGCCATCGCAATCCGTCGCCTTGTAAACAACGCCGAACGCCCCGCGACCCAGCTCGCGTTGAAGCTGATAGCGCCCGTTTTCGGTGGCGTGCGATTGGGCTTCTATTTTGGAGAGGTATGTGAGTCCGTTGAGTCCATAAGCCATGACAGTTGCGCTCGCTGAAAATCGTTTTTAGGGATAGGCCGGGGAGTGTAGAGAAAGACTGTGTCTCAGCGCACATCTAAACATTCCTGGTGAGCATTGTATCAACAGAAAAACGCCCAGAGTCCCCTGGCCCTGTGCCTGTTTACATTACCTAGATAGCCTTCAGAGTGCTTCTGTATTATTAGTAGAGCTGCTTGACGTCGATTGGAGAAGTTCTCTTTCGAAAAGGTCACTCAATAGGTCTCTGTGTCGTGAAGTGAGAAATGCTCATTACAAATGTCTTTGCTATAAATTTACTCTGGTCGAGACGCTAGTTCCATGCTCATCAATGCTGCAGATTTCGGTTCGTAAGTGCGACATTCTGCTAAAAATGAATTGATTAATTAATTTATATTCATATTCACAATTTCCCTACTGGGACTGGAGAAAGAGAGCGGATTTAGGCAGACGGGCGAGCCGCATTGCTTTGTTAGCTGATAATAATAGCGTCGAACCGAATTCTCGAGGCATCTGTGTCCGTCGTGGAAGTGAGGAGCGTTTCTAGGCTCGTGAAGGGCCGCGTTGAGTTTCGATACGATAGATTTCCTCTTTCGTCTTGCTCTCTTCGTAGTTCTGCGCGTATTCGTAGGCGAAACACGATGTCGGACAGCTCGTCGGACATCTTAATTCGATCGACGTGCGCTACTAAAACCTCAAAAGTCCGATAAAAATCAAATGAATCCTACATTCTCTTTGCGCCGTTCCAGGCCAGAATATCTTTCGATATCGTTTTCACGACTCGATCGAAACGCTGTAGACGCGTAGCACTTTCCAATTTGCCGCTGCGCGCTTGATTTCACGTCGTTCTTATTCCCTTTGTCCTTTCCTGACTCGTCGGAGTCGTTCTCTCGTTGTTCGAGCTTCGCGTAGACCACGAGGTTCTTCTCGATCCGCCATCTTGAAGTTGTCGCGTTGTTTCTGATGCGCGGATATCTTATGCAATCAATAGTCAAAACCGGTTTGAAAACCGGTTTGCGTTTGACGCCTCTATGTTTCCAACCAATGAGAGCGTTAGGTAAGCCCACGTGACCCCAACGGACCAATGAGCGCGCTGGGCGGAGCTACACCGTTCAAAAGCGAAGCGCACACCGATTTCCTCTCAGTTGCGGCTGAGGGTGGATGCGTCGCGGTTCGCTGCGTCTCGTTCTTGATCGGACCGGCAGGGGGAAGACATAAGGCAAGTTCTGGGTTGTTGTTTCAGCGTAGCCCACAGATAATCCGTGCCGGAGCCCGTAGGCAGGGCGAAGGGGGGCTTCGGCCTCGGTTTACGCACTGGACGGAATAGTCGCCAATGTCTTATTGTTGCCTAACAAGTACGGCCCGCGCTAGGCTCGAGCGGGCACGACTTGGAGGGGGTGTCGCAAGCGGTCTGGTTGCCGGCACTTTTCTCACCAAAGGCGCGATTAGACGGAGGATGACTTGGTTCAGGAAACCTCGACTTAGACATTGCACTGCCTTCCCTGTCGACTCTACAAGGTCGGCCTGATCTCCACTTCCGCAAGGCCCGGTTCTTCCCAGGAAGACATACCGAAGGCTTTGGTACCAACGAGCCGGGGGACGCGGTATTAGGGGCCGCTTCTCGTCCAGGCGGTACTGATCGGAGTGGCCGAGGACCCGCAACTCGCCCGAAACTTTTTGGAAGGGGGTCATCGCTTGCGAAGACTTCCCTGGGCTACGAACGCGTCCAAACCTCCCCGTGGTGTAGCCTGGGTAACGCGAATATGGACGCAACATCAAAAGGTACGTACACGGGTTTATCGACAGAAACTAAGGTTACTTTTTTAGATGGAAAGAAGATTGAAGGACAACATGATTGACTAGATAGCGATTTTGCTTTGATAGTGTGTATTTATGCTTGTCTTTTTGTAATTTGCGAATAAATTGTGAAATGGAGAACGTCGTTTTTGAGTTTCATTGCACGCCGTGGCCGTACGATCGATGGGAACTGGCTACTTGTATTTATAATATAGAATAATCTAGATAGACGCTTTGATAGTACGACAGTCATTTTCTAGTTAAACCTCAAGCACATCGACAGGGGATTTCACTAGCAATGTCACTAGTTTGTCTCCAAACACGCTTTCTGCGTGATCTCTTGCTTTTGAAGCTATGAGTGCCTTGCACAAAATAGAGACGGTTGCCTCAGACCCTTCGCGATCCAGCCACTGGTGGAGCATTTCAAGTGATTCATCAGCTGGGTTCTGAGGGTGTCCAACTTTAATGCTGTTAATATCCTGCTCTGAAAACGAGAGCTTGCGTGCAACGTCCTGCCAATTTTTTGATATCAGCTTTGCCAAAGCATTACACTGATCTCTCGTCACTTTGTCACACTCCTTTTCTATTAATCAATCAAAACAAAAGTTTAAAATTCTAATTGAACAGGGAAGGGCTACGAATACCTGCAGACTTTATTGACGGAACCCTCCTCCTCTCGTAGTCGTCTCTAAAACCTGGAATACTTCTGTTGCTATACAAGCTATCACGAGATCCAGCCGAAAAGTTTCCACTGCTCGAACTAGCATGAGAATGAACGCTCAAAGTGTCACTGTCAGGATGCCAAGGCACAATGTTCGTAGTACTTGAGGTGTCTATCTCCAAGATAATTTGACTTACATCCACCGCTGCAGAAGGATCAGTTGCGGTGTAAGCGTTTACATTGAATTGTAGTGTCGAAATTCCTGCCTCAATGTCGGAGACTTTAGTTAGAACAAAGCCCTTCGTTGGCCCAAGATACAAGTCTGCAGGACGCTTCATAACGGTATTCCTGGCTTCGATCGTAAAAGTGGTCTTTCCCGACGCTCTCCACTCGTCTTCGCCTTCAAGTACAACTTCCACCCTTTTCCAAGACTCGTCCCACGTACAGACAGACGACGTCAAAAACGACTCGTTGTTCTCCTTCACGTGAAAACTCTTGAGTTTTCGAAGAACGTCCGGATGGGCGCACGACAACGCTACGGTCATGCCAAACTTCGAATTATTTACTAGGTAGCGTGCGTCGTATGCAGCGACGTCGCAATTCTACCTCCGGCTCGTATTACTATAACTGCATTGTATTTCAGAGTCATCCTCTCATTGAACGATTAGGTTGCTACTAAACGGCACTACCACAGTCCAGCACATCAACTACGGAGGCAACAAATTTGTCGCCAAAAACGCTTTCTGCGTGGCCTCTCGCATTTGAAAAAAAAAGGGCCTTGCACAAAGTAAAGACAGTTGCCTCAGCGCCGTTTCGAATCAGCCACCGATCAAGCATTTCTATTGATTGATGATCTAAGTTCCCAAGGTGTTCATCTTTAATGCCTTTAATTTCCTGCGTTGGAAACGAAAGCTTGCGTGCAACGTCTTTCCAGATTGGTGATATCATCGTTGCCAATTTATTGCACTGTTCTTGCGTCACTTTATTCTTTCCTGTTGAAAGGAGACATTTGAAGAGTAACGTCTAAAAAGACAAAGCAACGCATACCTGCGGAATCTACTGGCATGCTCTCGTAGCCGTCTGAGTCCGTTCGGTGTTCTCCCGAGGCGTTCAGACCTACAAGACTGTCGATGTTTCGGCCTTCACCACTTCTGCAGCTAAATCTCTCCCGAGAACCTGACGAACCGTTTCCACTGCTAGGGCTTGAATAAAGGCTCGAAGTGTCAGAATCCCCGGTCCAAGTCACGATCTTCGTATCGCTCAAAGGATTTATGTCTACTATGATTTGTGTCATTGTGACCGGTGCAGTCAAATCAGTTTCGTAAGCGTTAATGTTAAATTGTATACTCGTGACGTCTGCATTGACGTTCGAGGCCACTTTAGTTAGAAGAAAATTACTTGTTGGCCCAAGAAACGATTCTCTGGGGCACTTCATAACAGTATTCTTGTCCTCAACCGTAAAAGTGGCCGTTGCTGAAGCTTTCCATTCGTCATCGCTTTGTAATGCAATTTCCATTTTACTCCAAGACTTATTCCACGTAATGAAAGACGTCGTCAAGAAGCCCTTGCTGTTCTCTTGCACATGATAATTCTTGAGGTTGCGAAGAATCTCCGGGTGAGCGCATGACAGCGCTATAGTAACGCCAAATTTCGAATCACTGCCTCTATTGCGAAATACAGAAAAAGCAACTTTGCACGGACCCTCTGACCAACTGCAGAGATTGCAGAATGACAATGCTTGAATTTCTAAAAACTTCTCTCCAAAAAAATAATCCATTTTCAAATAGCTTGCTTTTACACTACTTTCACTTAGCTCGCCAACATAGTTGAAAAAAGTTTCAGATCTGAATTTCTCCGAATAGAACATGTGAAGTTTTGAATCAACACTACGGCTGCCAGCAACGTGATAGGAGCTCCGTATCACTACGGGAAGATCAAATTTTATTCCATGTGGTAGTAACTCTAGTAAGCTAAGGAAACGGCCTTTGACTGGTTCTGATGAAATAAACAGAGAAGCCGTTATTGTCACATGCTCTTCTTGCAAAGAGTCACGTGGAAATTCAATTGAAATGTCATAATTCGCCAAATGTATACGTCCTCCTTTAGATTTACTAATTTCGTTAGAAGCCGACTCTTCTAATTTGAAACTTAGCATTGTCGAATCAACAAACAATTCAAAGGTGCCGCAGGAATGAGAAGCGTACCTAATAGCAAACGGGCTCGGAGTCCATAATTCTTCTGCCTCACACTGAAGCTCATCGCATTCTACAGGTAAATTTGTTTTGGGTGTCGTCAAACCGCAACTTTTATGACAAAACCGAGGCTGGTATTTCCGTACAATGACAATAGTGACTGCTATCATGATGGCGGCGGTGATGGTGCCGCCCGCTATGATCCATGTACTGCTAACTTGTGAAGAAACACTTCTGGGACCAATCTCAGAAGCCCAGATGGAATTTTCAGCAGCATTGCTACTATATGAAGTTGGTGATCCTGAACGAGTAAAATAGGTGACGAATAGGCTTGGCACTATTGGGCGTGTAAATGCTGAAAGAGTAGCCGTCTCGCTTGGACGAGTTTCGAATGAGGAAGGCCCGGGCGAGCTACTGTCGACGCTACTCGTGTAGGACGGTGACTTGAGGAAGTCTGATAAAGCAGTAGGGGACGAATCTGTTCAGAGAAGAGTTCAATATTTTGACGCCACTTAACGTTTATATTTATTACCTCCAAGAACAGTGACAAAAAAACTGTTGGAATAAACAGTGTCACCGACGACGATGCTGAACGTGTAAAGACCACTATCGGTTTTCTTTGCGTTGTACAGGTGATATTTAAAGTTTCTTACAATGTTTAGCTTAATCCCTGTTCGCCGAAGCAGCTCTGTCTCGCCTCGCTTCCAAACAAAGCTCACTGTGACTTTGCACTTAGAACAGTACAAACGACATAAAAACGTTGTAGTATTTCCTTCAAACAAAGTCAAATTATTTTGCCGATATAGAAATGTTGCAGATTCTAGACAAAAAATCGTCATTAGAGACGTCACTGCGCGTTGTATATAAACGTACCTTTCCAACACAGGCGCTTCGTCACATCTCTGCTTGAATCACAGTGCGAAGCAAATTTCGAGCAATAGCGATTGCTTGTCAATACAGTATTTGGAACGAATTCAAGGGGAGAAATCCGTAAGAAGTCTCTGCTAGTAAACTTCTCTTGCGGTGTATCAATAACGGAAGCTTCTTCCAGTAGGAGTGGGCAATGTTGAAGAGACGTCGCCGGCGTGGTAAGACAGACTGGAACGTACGTCAATCCGTCAAACAAAACGTAAATTTGTCCCTTCAAATTACGAAAAACAGTTGAAAAATCTAAGATATGTATCAATACTACTAAAAGATCATACTGGCCACTTACCCAAGTGCAGGCTATCTCCGATTCGACGACAGGAATAGTAAAAGGGCGATCTCTTTAAAACGCCTCCCCCAGCCGTAATTTTAACAAAAGAACTCACGCAAAAGCCAGGGAAAGGAAGAGAAATGGTGTTTGAATGGATGATGCTTTGGGGTTGCCTAGACAAAACAGAAATAGATTCATCGATAAGCCTTCTTGAGCCGTTTGTGAATCTCAGATAGTAGGACATCGCATAGAAATCTATTCGTTCTCTTTCTTGATAGTAACGTTCTTGTAATACAAACGTCTGCAGGCTGACCAATCCATGACCTTCTGGTGACTGGCTACAATAACCCAGAGGAGGGACTAGAAATGACTGATATAAATTTCAATTTTTGCACAATGCAGCCCGCAATTAATTAAGCCCCGTACGACTTACTTGTCACAATGAGAGTAAATCTGAATTTCCGGGTAGCAACTCCAGCCCCAGACGGTTGCAAGAAAACAAAATACTTTCCAGTATCACTAAGCTTTATATTGGACAACTTCAAAAATGACGCCTGTTTTCCTTTGTTCAAAACATGGGTGCTGTTTTGCAAAATGTGTCGCCCAAAGACCCACCACGCCGTCACAGAACCAGGATATTTGAACCATATTCGAAACGTTTTGTTGCCTCCTTCATAGGCATGAAACCTCCTTCCTTGCCCCTTGTTGTGATCATATATCACTTCCAGACCTCCTATGCCGCCGGGAGCATGACTAAACAAAATGGCGAGCCATTACAAAGATCTTACCAGCATCCTCGAAGGTCTTCATGCTTTTCGCGGTCGTCTCGCACGAGGCGACAAGAAGAGCCAAGACCAAAAGCCAAAGAGAGAAGCAGCGGAAAAACTAATAAAAAACACACGAAGTTCTATACACCCGCCTTCTTTACAACATTCCGGCAACAGAGCAATGTAATACGTCCAGTGAGTGTATATATATATATATATATATATATATAAGATGATTTTACTCACAGGAATCACTGCAAATTGCGAACGACGTGGGACAGATAGAGACAGCATTTGAGCCCCGAACTGAAAGGTCGCTGCGAGACGCTCCCAACGCTTCACAAACCGGTAAGACCGGTATAATTAATTATTCAAATCAACACGTGATGGGTCTTAATTCGGATTAACAATGAACCCGTCTAAAGCATTTAAATGTTTGAGTATACTTGCCTTGCTATGACGTACGCTGAAGTTGGAAAGGGTCACGGTGCACGTAATTTGATAATATTCTGGCTGTGAAAAGAAAGCACAGATGGCTTTACTCAGGCATCCTACATGATACTGTATCACTATGAGGAACAAACCTGGACGCTTTATTGATGCTGAAGAGTCATTCAACAAATCTGGTCTATGCGCATTATACTGTCCATCGCAAGAGAGATGACATCACTCCTTGCCCAGGTCCTCAGTCAAGACCTCTATAAGAAAATAAGTATCGCCTCGTGAGACAAAAAGGCGCCAATCATTTCGTTCAATACAGTAGCTCATATGCAGATCAATTGTTTCCAAGTAGATGTCAAACGTTTCGACGAACTCTGTAGCCTCGAAAATAGTGCTTCTGTATTATTAGAGCTGCTTGACGACGACTGAGTTCTCTCTTGAAAAAGGTCACTCGAGGTTGGATGTGACGCTGAGGGCATCTGTGTCGTGAAGTGAGGAGCGTCTCTATAGGCTCGTGAAAGTTGTCTTGATGACGCCAGGGAAGAACTGGTATAAAGAGATGGTAGGGCTATCTACGTTGGGATTGGGTAGGGTAGAGCTGGATGAGGGTTCTCGCTTGATGGAATAGACGGTATGACTTGGTATCGGCTTAGAGATTGCGTCTGTCGCTCGAATGGTGGCGTGTACGAAAGTCTTGGCAGTACTTGAGGCTTTTTCTCGTCGGCGACGGGCTCTGATAGGCTGCGAGCAAGTGCACCTGGTGATGGAAGACGTAGAGAGCAGGAATCGCGACGCGGGTCCATAGCCTAGCGCAGCGCGTCGCAGGGTCCGAATTAGGCCGAATGACGTCAAGTAGGGCAATTTGAAATATTATAGACTACTGACCTCTATCTGACCTCTATATCTGCTTCCAATATGTAAGTATACAGACAACTAATACTAAGTAAGATAACTAAAACCGAAAAGTTGTTACCAGAATCATGACTTAGAGTTGCTAAACGGCACTGCCATAGTCCAGCACATTGGCTATGGACTGAACAAGCGTGCCGCCAAAAACGCTTTCTGCGTGGTTTCTTGCATCTGAAGAAATAAGAGTCTTGCACAAAATGAAAACAGTTGCCTTAGAACCGTTTCGATTCAGCCATCGGTGAAGCATTTCAATTGATTGATCACATAAGTTCTGAGCATATTTTGCTTCAATGCCTTTAATATCCTGCATTGAAAATAAGAGCTTGCGTGCAACGTCTTGCCAGTTTGGTAATATCAGCTTTCCCAAATCATTGCACTGTTCTTGCGTCACTTTAATCGTTCCTGTTGAAAAGAGAAGTAAGTTTAAAGGGTAACATCTAATTAAACAAAGCAATTCATACCTATGGATTCTACTGGCATGCCCTCGTCATCGTCTGAGTCCGCTCTGTGTTCTTTCACGGCTTTCAGACTCGAAGAGAAATCAGCATCCACGAACCAAGTAGCAGTCGAAGGATTGACTATTATTTGATCTACATAAATCGGGGAATCAGTTTTGTAAGCGTTGATGTTAAATTTTAACATCGCGACGCCTGCATCGACGTTGGAGGTCGCTTTAGTCACAAGAAAACTCTTTGTTGGCCCAAGATACGATTTTCTGGAGCATTTCATGACAGTATTCCTGTCCTCAATCATAAAAGTGGCCATTTGTGAAGCTACCCATTTGCCATCGCTTTCCAACGCAATTTCCATTTTACGCCAAGACTCATTCCACCTACTGACAGACATCGTCAAGAAACCCTTGCTGTTCTTCTGCACATGATAATTCTTGATGGCGTCAAGAATTTCCGGCTGAGCGCATGACAGCACTATAAAGACGCCGAATTGTGAATCGCTTCCTTTAGTACAAAATACAGAAAATCCAACCTTGCACAGACCCTCATTCCAAAAGCAGAGATTGCATATTGACAATGCTCGAATTTCCAGAAACTCTTCTCTGAGAAAATAGTCCATTTTCGAATAACTTGCTTTCGCACTAATTTCACTCAACTTGCCAACGTAGTTTAAAAATATGTTTAAAAACATTTCCGATTTCAAATTCTCCGAATAGAAGATGTGAAGCGTCGAACCAAAGTCACGACTACCAGCTACGTGGTAGTAGCTCCGTATCACTACAGGACGATCAAATTTTATGCCGTGCGGCAGTAATTCTAGCAAACTGAGGAAACGACCTTCAACTGGTTCTAATGAAACAAAAATAGAAGCCGAAATTGTAATGTTTATTTCTTGCAAGGCGTCAGGCGGAAATTCAATGATGATGCCCGAATTCGACAGTTCTATTTCTCCACCCTTTGACTTACTAATTTCGTTGGAAGTCGATTCTTCTAATTTGAAACTCAGCTGCTTTGATCCGACAAGCAGTTCAAAAGTGGTGCAGAATTGAAAAACGTATTTCATACTAAACGGAGCTATTGCAGTTGCCGGTGCATGTGTCTTTTCCAGTGATACTGCTCCTGGATGTGTAAACGTCTTTAAGATCCTGCTTAGCTTCACCGGAAGAAGGTTTCCAAGCTGAATTTCAACAAGGTGGTCAATTGAGGAGAGCAACTGCCACAAACTTTCCGGACTAAGAAGGCAGCAGACAAATCTAATAAAATCAGCTGCAGACAGAGTCAAAATGACGTGACAACAGCCATGAATCACTTCAACATTTTGGATGTCAACTTTAATCATACTTTCAAGTTTTTTCTGAATCTGAGTTCTTTGTTTCTCAAATGTCTCTGGCTGCGTTTTTGGAAAAATAATTTTCAAATAACATTCTTCAGCAACTAGCACGTGGTACTGCTCACTGCTTGGTTTCAAAGCAGATACATATTTCTTTACAATAGGATACTTTTTTCCACTACCTTCTGTTGACATAATAAATACATCAATGACGGTGGCAAAGGCTTCGTGGTGCGGTTCATAGTCATCCGCTACAGATGCATCGACAAGGATGACGATGGCGTCACAACTTGAACTCTCAACTAAGGAACGATAGCTGCGTATACAGCACAATCCAATGTTAAGACCTTACCTGACTTTTGACCACTAGAAGAAATTGGTTGTGCAACAGACTGATAGTTTTCTTCGAAAGTCGTCTCGGGGCATTGTGTTTGAAGACCTGTAAGGGGGAGTGTAGGAGGCGGCGCACGACCGAGGCTGTGGCTCTCGTTTGGATAGATCTCAGAGTTTGGCCGCATGTCATTACTACGAACCAGAACATCAAGAAGCGTTTGACCTTGCTCGACCTTTGCTAGCAGGGAGCAAAACGTGTCGAAGCTGCCAGGAGGGCGTCGCGACAACGCATCGACGAGTAGCCATCTCGATACGTCTTCGGGTGAGCTGTAGCGAAGATCCGTCAACGTTTCTCGGTATTGGGCGGGAGAAAGGAGCTCTTTCGCGAGAAGGTGATCAAGCAATTCTTTGGAGCTCTCAAGAAGACGAGAAAAACACTCCACTGCTTTGTGCATAACAGGGTAAACCCGGAGTTGCCAGTTAGGATCGGTCATTGCGACTGAATCTCGACAGCTAGTGGGCGTGAATGCTGCTAGCGCGCATTTTTGGGGACCCCTACAAATGAATTCATTGACGTTGAGCGTGAGTAAGCCATCTAAATGCATCTTGGATATTGTACATGTCTTGATCGCTGTCGCACTGAATATCTAGAACTGGGCCCGGAACTAAAGTGGATGGTTCCCTGCGGTCCCTGCCGGCTGGAAAGAGGTCGAAGGACGCGACCCTATACACTAGGACTTCACGTTCGATTTCATTCGGCTTCGTGACGCAAATGGCCCTGAAAGCTGAGAAACTGAACCATCATCCAGAATGGTTCAACGTTTATAATAAAGTGAGTAGAAAATGAGATATCTGAATTTTGTACTTTAAAATTGTTAATAATTAGGTGCAGATTACTTTTAGCGCGCATGAATGTCAAAGCCGTCAAAGCCTAGAGATCAGCATGACGAAGTTAGTAGTGATCATTTTCTAATTAGTGCTGTTACTCTATTGGGGGAACTACAGATAGAGGCAATCACTTAGCACAGAAGTTCGTTCATCCAGCCCTTTACATGCGTATCTCACATGTACAGTGTATCTGGGGGATATACAGCAAAAGACACTTCAAGTTCAGCAGCAACATCCTCCACCTTCCACAGTCTGTGGATCATGAAGCCTTACGACGGGCAGGCTTCTGGCCTTGTCAAGAGATTCCAACATTGTCACCACGTGACCAATGCTGCATCGATCATGGTAACTGTGGTGGCACATTTCATTGATGAGATGAATTTCACCTTGAGTGGCATACTGAAGCGCCATCAATGAACACGCAGAACTCGCTCTGGAGCCTCGAAAATCGTGATAAAGCTGACCTAGGCAATATGTTGACCCGCGATAACTAGCAAACATCAGGACGGCTTCTGACCCTTCCATCATCTGCGTAGGAGCCTCGATGATACAGGCAAAAACCAGACCGAGAGAAAAGATGTCGCACTCGCGTAAATAACGACCGTCGAACACTTCAGGAGCCATAAAAACGCGTGTACCCCCCACCGTCGTCATATAGGAGTCGAATGAGATATCCCGACTTCCTTGAATACCCTCATTGATGTCCCAGACCGCTTTCGCCAAGCCGACGTCGGCAATCTTCAGCACGCCGTCGCCGTCGATGAGTATGTTGTCCGGTTTCAAATCGCGATGCGCCACACCTCGTCCGTGAATGAACCGAA
Organism: Oscarella lobularis; assembly: GCF_947507565.1. Classification (NCBI taxonomy): domain Eukaryota; kingdom Metazoa; phylum Porifera; class Homoscleromorpha; order Homosclerophorida; family Oscarellidae; genus Oscarella; species Oscarella lobularis. Next base: position 2,199,242 of record NC_089175.1, read on the forward strand.
TTCCCAAGGAAAGCTGACGACACCACCGGAGCCTCTTCTCGTGGTCCGGTCAATCTTTCAGCAGATAGTCACCGAGACTACCCCCGGGGCAATAGCGAGTGACGATGCCGGCTCCGCGACCGCGAGGAAACCTGAAATTGTAGTATGGATGAAGCCAATGACGTAGGGATTTCTCAGCTTGCTCAACGTCTTCGCCTCTTCCGCGGCGCCCTTCAAACCGCGTAGGCTTGAGAAAAGCGAAAGGTTGCTTCGAGTCGTCTTCACCGACATGACTTTAATCGCCACTTCGGCGCCATCGCAATCCGTCGCCTTGTAAACAACGCCGAACGCCCCGCGACCCAGCTCGCGTTGAAGCTGATAGCGCCCGTTTTCGGTGGCGTGCGATTGGGCTTCTATTTTGGAGAGGTATGTGAGTCCGTTGAGCCCATAAGCCATGACAGTTGCGCTCGCTGAAAATCGTTTTTAGGGATAGGCCGGGGAGTGTAGAGAAAGACTGTGTCTCAGCGCACATCTAAACATTCCTGGTGAGGATTGTATCAACAGAAAAACGCCCAGAGTCCCCTGTGCCTGTTTACATTACCTAGATAGCCTTCAGAGTGCTTCTGTATTATTAGTAGAGCTGCTTGACGTCGATTGGAGAAGTTCTCTTTCGAAAAGGTCACTCAATAGGTCTCTGTGTCGTGAAGTGAGAAATGCTCATTACAAATGTCTTTGCTATAAATTTACTCTGCTCGAGACGCTAGTTCCATGCTCATCAATGCTGCAGATTTCGGTTCGTAAGTGCGACATTCTGCTAAAAATGAATTGATTAATTAATTTATATTCATATTCCCAATTCCCCTACTGGGACTGGAGAAAGAGAGCGAATTCGGGCAGACGGGCCAGCCGCATTTCTTTGTTAGCTGATAATAATAGCGTCGAACCGAATTCTCGAGGCATCTGTGTCCGTCGTGGAAGTGAGGAGCGTTTCTAGGCTCGTGAAGGGCCGCGTTGAGTTTCGATACGATAGATTTCCTCTTTCGTCTTGCTCTCTTCGTAGTTCTTCGCGTATTCGTAGGCGAAACACGATGTCGGACAACTTGTCGGACATCTTCGATCGACGTGCGCTACTAAAACCTCCAAAGTCCGATAAAAATCAAATGAATCATTTCCTACATTCTCTTTGCGCCAAAATAAGAGCGTTCCAGGCCAGAATATCTTTCGATATCGTTTCCACGACTCGATCGAAACGCTGTAGACGCGTAGCACTTTCCAATTTGCCGCTGCGCGCTTGATTTCACGTCGTTCTTATTCCCTTTGTCCTTTCCTGACTCGTCGGAGTCGTTCTCTCGTTGTTCGAGCTTCGCGTAGACCACGAGGTTCTTCTCGATCCGCCATCTTGAAGTTGTCGCGTTGTTTCTGATGCGCGGATATCTTATGCAATCAATAGTCAAAACCGGTTTGAAAACCGGTTTGCGTTTGACGCCCTCTATGTTTCCAACCAATGAGAGCGTTAGGTAAGCCCACGTGACCCCAACGGACCAATGAGCGCGCTGGGCGGAGCTACACCGTTCAAAAGCGAAGCGCACACCGATTTCCTCTCAGTTGCGGCTGAGGGTGGATGCGTCGCGGTTCGCTGCGTCTCGTTCTTGATCGGACCGGCAGGGGGAAGACATAAGGCAAGTTCTGGGTTGTTGTTTCAGCGTAGCCCACGGATAATCCGTGCCGGAGCCCGTAGGCAGGGCGAAGGGGGGCTTCGGCCTCGGTTTACGCACTGGACGGAATAGTCGCCAATGTCTTATTGTTGCCTAACAAGTACGGCCCGCGCTAGGCTCGAGCGGGCACGACTGTACTGTATTTAGTTAAACACAAAGAAAGAACCGACAGAAAGCAGAAAAGAGATAGTGAAGGGGACGGGAATAGACAGGGGAAGGGGGATGCATGCATAGAATCAATATATTAATCAGAGAAAAATCGAATGTCAGTGTCATGAGGACCCAAGCGATCACCCACCGTAGACCCCGGGACGAGAAGTGTTACCTTGCGAAGAAGGATTTGCGCATTCAAGCGCTGCAGGCAAACAGCGAAGCGTCGGCGCCGGTATCGAGCTGCAGCGGGACGGTCGTCGAGAAATTCGATGGACGGGCGACGGACGATCTTTTTGAAGAAGTCGACGGCGACCGGACTCCAACGTCCAAAGACTTCGAACGTCAAAGGCTCGAAGAGATAGCCGAGGGAGGTTGCCTCCGCACGGTATTTCGTCGACTTCTCGGTGTCGCGATAGATGGCCGCTGCTCCGTTGGTGGAATGGCTCTGCGGCAGACAACCCGGCCGTTGAGGGTGGATGATCGAAACGTCGAGAAGTAATTTCTTGCCATCTTGGTAGTCATAGATGCTGATATCGGGCCGCTTGAAGTCACCAAAGTCGCCTTGTCCCTCTAGCTCGCAGTGGTAATTGACGGATCGTAATAGAGAGAGCCACGTATGTTGGATGTGATCGTGGCGACGAGTTTGGCCTCCATCCTTCCGACAGGTCAGCGCGTGGTATCCAGCTTCATCCCAGGTGGTAGAGCAAGTGCAGCAGGGCAGACTGCGGAGCACAGGAATAGACAGACCCAGCCGAAGAGACACTGCCGTTTGAAATTCAGCGTTGGTAAACGACAGATGTCTCGAGGCCGGGATCGCATCTAACCAAGCGCCCGCGTCTGGACCCGCCGCACTCCTCAACCTCGCCTGGGTGAAGCGATTAGCGGACGAGAGCAAACCAGCGTGTTCGGCATCGAGAAGGAGATGAGAGAGGACCCGCTGAAGCTTGAGATGTTTTTCCGAAAGGGTTGCGATTGATGGTATTGCTTCCGCCACAGCTGGAGTAGCCTGAGAGAGGGCGGACAGCGTGTGAGCAACATGGCCGCAGAAAAGGTTGTACGACTTGGAGGGGGTGTCGCAAGCGGTCTGGTTGCCGGCACTTTTCTCACCAAAGGCGCGATTAGACGGAGGATGACTTGGTTCAGGAAACCTCGACTTAGACATTGCACTGCCTTCCCTGTCGACTCTACAAGGTCGGCCTGATCTCCACTTCCGCAAGGCCCGGTTCTTCCCAGGAAGACATACCGAAGGCTTTGGTACCAACGAGCCGGGGGACGCGGTATTAGGGGCCGCTTCTCGTCCAGGCGGTACTGATCGAAGTGGCCGAGGACCCGCAACTCGCCCGAAACTTTTTGGAAGGGGGTCATCGCTTGCGAAGACTTCCCTGGGCTACGAACGCGTCCAAACCTCCCCGTGGTGTAGCCTGGGTAACGCGAATATGGACGCAACATCAAAAGGTACGTACACGGGTTTATCGACAGAAACTAAGGTTACTTTTTTAGATGGAAAGAAGATTGAAGGACAACATGATTGACTAGATAGCGATTTTGCTTTGATAGTATGTATTTATGCTTGTCTTTTTGTAATTTGCGAATAAATTGTGAAATGGAGAACGTCGTTTTTGAGTTTCATTGCACGCCATGGCCGTACGATCGATGGGAACTGGCTACTTGTATTTATAATATAGAATAATCTAGATAGACGCTTTGATAGTACGACAGTCATTTTCTAGTTAAACCTCAAGCACATCGACAGGGGATTTCACTAGCAATGTCACTAGTTTGTCTCCAAACACGCTTTCTGCGTGATCTCTTGCTTTTGAAGCTATGAGTGCCTTGCACAAAATAGAGACGGTTGCCTCAGACCCTTCGCAATCCAGCCACTGGTGGAGCATTTCAAGTGATTCATCAGCCGGGTTCTGAGGGTTTCCAACTTTAATGCTGTTAATATCCTGCTCTGAAAACGAGAGCTTGCGTGCAACGTCCTGCCAATTTTTTGATATCAGTTTTGCCAACGCGTTACACTGATCTCTCGTCACTTTGTCACATTCCTTTTCTATTAATCAATCAAAACAAAAGTGAAAATTCTAATTGAACAAGGAAAAACTACGAATACCTGCAGACTTTATTGACGGGACCCTCCTCCTCTCGTAGTCGTCTCTAAAACCTGGAATACTTCTGTTGCTATACAAGCTATCACGAGATCCAGCCGAAAAGTTTCCACTGCTCGAACTAGCATGAGAATGAACGCTCAAAGTGTCACTGTCAGGATGCCAAGGCACAATGTTCGTAGTACTTGAGGTATCTATCTCCAAGATAATTTGACTTACATCCACCGCTGCAGAAGGATCAGCTGCAGTGTAAGCGTTTACATTAAATTGTAGCGTCGAAATTCCTGCCTCAATGTCGGAGACTTTAGTTAGAACGAAGCCCTTCGTTGGCCCAAGATACAAGTCTCCGGGACGCTTCATAACGGTATTCCTGGCTTCGATCGTAAAAGTGGCCTTTCCTGACGCTCTCCACTCGTCCTCGCCTTCGAGTACAACTTCCACCCTTTTCCAAGACTCGTCCCACGTACAGACAGACGACGTCAAAAACGACTCGTTGTTCTCCTTCACGTGAAAACGCTTGAGTTTTCGAAGAACGTCCGGATGGGCGCACGACAACGCTACGGTCATGCCAAACTTCGAATTATTTCCTCGTTTGCGAAATGCGGAGAGGGCGACGTTGCACGGGCCCTCTGACCAAGCGCAGAGATTGCAGAAGGACAGCGCTCGAATTTCCAGAAACTCGTCTCTGAGAAAGTAGTCCATTTTCGAATAACTTGCTTCCGCACTAGTTTCACTCAGCTCGCCAACATAGTCTAAAAATGTTTCGGATCTGAATTTGTTTGAATAGAACAGGTGGAGCTTTGAATCAAAGCCGCGACTACCAGCTACGTGGTAGTAGCTTCGTATCACTACAGGACAATCGAATTTTATGCCGTGCGGGAGTAATTCTAGCAAACTGACGAAACGACCTTTGACTGGTTCTGATGAAACAAAAATAGAAGCCGAAATCGTAACGTTTACTTCTTGCAAGGCGTCAGGCGGAAATTCGATGACGATGCCCGAATTTGACAGTTCTATTTCTCCGCCCTTTGATCTACTAATTTCGTTGGAAGTCGATTCTTCTAATTTGAAACTCAGCTGCTTTGATCCAACAAGCAGTTCAAAAGTGGCGCAGGATTGAAAAACGTATTTCATACTAAACGGAGCCACTGCCGCACGCGTCGACTTCGTCTTGTCCGCTGCATCGTGAACGCAATGGTTTGATAAGTCATTGCATTCGTCTGAAAAGAAGCAGACGCGATGGGCAAGAGGCGGCAATTGATTTGGCAATTCGTTTGAAATAAAAGGCCCCCGAGGCATCTCACCCTGACGTCTTTTTGAACGATAATGATAGCCAAACCCAACCGCGGATGATACTATTATCACGGAGCCGATTAGTGCACCGGCTAAACTCAGCGTAAAATGTCCTAAAATAGAAACGTTTTTGCATATAGAATGAACAACCCTCACATCTCTCACAATCATACCCTTGCCATTGACACTAAGGTTGGGGTTGGGGTTGCTCGTAGCATTTGCAAGATACAGTTCCGTACCAACGTAGGCTACAAAACACACGAACGTTACCTAAGGATGTGCCTCTCAGAGAATGCGTAATACGCACCATTCCAGCAGCGAGTCACATCTATTTTTGAATTGCAACGTGGTACCAATTGAGAGCAATAGTGATCGCTCTGAATAGAGGAGTAGACGTTGAATTCAGACAGAGAAAACTTCAAGTAGTTCTCGCTAATGAACTGCTTTTGTGGGCGTTCGATAATTGTAATCCACTCTATTCGAGAGCAAAATGACGTCGACTCAGTGTCATTGGAGGAAAAGCAGATTGGAACGTATGTTGATAGGTCAGACGAGAGGTAAACTTGTCCGGTCAAATCACAAAAAACCGTTGAAGAATCTAAGAGAAAACAGTTGAGGGCACCAGACTACTAATAAATAAATAAATAAATACAATAAATACCCAAAGGCAAAATAGTGCGAGTTTGTTGGCAAATCAAACTCGTAGAGGATCTCTTCGAAACTTTTCCTATAGCTGTAACTTGAACTGAATAATTCGAGCAAGGGATAACGTCAGATCGAGATACGATGGTTGATAGAGACGATCTTGGCTTCCAAGCCGTCTCATTGATACAGCGCTTCGAGCCATTTCTGAAATTCTGATAGAAAGAGACGACATAGGAGTCTGTACGTTCTCTTTCGCCGTAGAGTTGCGCGCGGCCAAAGTACGCCAAATTTTCAACTGTTAGATGCGTCGACATGCTGGCCAATCCATAGCCTTTTATTGATACGCTGCAACGCAACGACAAAGGAACGCTTGGACGTACTAAAAAGATACTGTATGAAATAACACCTAAGATTCAAATGTACGACTTACACTTCACGATGAGAGTAAATTTGAAAACGAGTGGGTCAACTCCAGCTTCAGACGGGCGTACAAACACCGAATATTCGCCAGAATCGTCTGGCGTCGCATTGAAAACTCTCAAAAACGACAGCTGCTTCTTTTTGCTTGGAACGTGGGTGAAATTCTGTAGAACGTTCTGCCGAAACGTCCACCGCGTCGTCACGGGACCGGCGGGATACTTGAACCATATTCGAAACGTCTTGCTGCTTCCTTCGTAAACATGAAAACTATCCCCGGGCGCCTCGTCGCGATTATATATCACTTTCAGCATGTGACCTCCTGTTTACATTGGCAATCAGGATAGAGAGCCGTTTCAATTACGACGATCTCACCAGCCGTCCTTCTTGTGACGACTGCTTTTAGCCCTGGCGAAGAGCATGAACCGGAGATGCAAAAGGACAAGACGAGCAAAAAGGGCAAAAGGGGAGAGCAACCACCGGTCTAATGAAAGTGAAAGGAAATAATCAGCATTGGGGATGGGTACTTCTTCCCACGGGGAAACAACCCCTTTAGGGAAGTATTATCCAAAGGTCAACCAGAAGTACTGTACTCAGATTTTTCAAAGCGTTTTTCAAGAACATTTACAAATGCCTGGCCTGTACAGCTCTATATCTACTCATATCTATATCTACCCCAACAACGTACAGGTAGACCAGAGGGTAGACAGCCCATACAGGTACTAAACAACTCACGTAGCGCACACTGGCGTCAATTGCTAGTCGAGAGCGCTTGGAAGTCTGCATGTGTCAAGAAGTCGTTCAAGTCGACTGGCAACGCAAATCAATCTCTGACTTGGCTCGATCCTGGATAATGACGTAAGGAACATGCGGCTGCCAGTTATATCCAATCCTTGAACGCTGCGAAGGCATACCACTAATTATTTTCGATCCCCAAGCAATCTGCGCGTGCGCGACTGCCTATGATAAAGTCTGCAGCGAAAACTGTCCTTAGATTCATGGTTAGCAAAGCCGAGCAATCTAGCACAAGTCTCCAAGCCATTTTCTAGGCTACACAGGCTAAAAAACTAAAGCTCGACGAACGCGACGGCGTGGGAATGGCGATCCTGCGCGAAGCCGGCTGGAAAGAGGTCGAAGGACGCGACGCCATACACAAGGACTTTGCGTTCAAAGATTTCAACGAAGCATTCGGCTTCATGACGCGAGTGGCGCTGAAAGCGGAGAAAATGGACCATCATCCAGAATGGTTCAACGTTTATAACAAAGTGAGCAGAAAATAAGATATCCGATTTTCGTACTCTAAAAATTGTCATTAATTAATTAGGTGCAGATTACTTTGAGCACGCACGAATGTCAAGGACTGTCCATGCGTGACATCAACATGGCGAAGTTTATCGAGGAAGTGGCGTCAAAATGATTACAGAAATATAGTGACGTCTGATCATTTGTTGTCACTAAAGCTGTTGCTCTGCGTTCTTTTATGTGAAATACTACAGACGTCACAGAACTTCACGTAGCTAAGGGTATACGTACAAAACCAGTTTCGAATTCAACAGCAACATCCTCCATCACCTTCCACAGTCTGTGGATCGTGAAGCCTTACGACGGGCAGGCTTCTGGCCTTGTCAAGAGATTCCAACGTTGTCACCACGTGACCGATGCTGCATCGATAATGATAATCGTGGTAGCACATTTCGTTGATGAGACGAATTTCACCCTGAGTGGCATACTGAAGCGTCATCAACGAACATGCAGAACTCGCTCTGGAGTCTGAAATATCGTGATAAAGCTGACCTAGGCAGTACCTCGACCCGAGATAAGTAGCAAGCATGAGAACGGCTTCTGACCCTCCCATCATCTGCGTAGGAGCCTCGACGATACAGGCAAAGACCAGACCGAGCGAAAAGACGTCGCACTCAAATGAATAATGATGATTGAATACTTCAGGAGCCATAAAAACGCGCGTACCGCCCACCGTCGTCATGTACGAGTCGAACGAGATATCCTGACTTCCTTGAATCCCTTCGTTGATGTCCCAGACCGCTTTCGCCAAACCGACGTCGGCAATCTTCAGCACGCCGTCGCCGTCGATGAGTATGTTGTCCGGTTTCAAATCGCGATGCGCCACTCCTCGTCCGTGAATGAATCGAATTCCCAAGGAAAGCTGGCGACACCACTGGAGTCTCTTCTCGTGGTCCGGTCGATCTTTCAGCAGATAGTCACCGAGACTACCCCCTGGGCAATAGCGAGTGACGATGCCAATTCCTCGGCCATTGGGAAATTTGAAATTGTAGTAATGGATGAAGCCGATGACGTAGGGATTTCGCAGCTTGCTCAACGTCTTCGCCTCTTCGGTGGCGTCCTGCAAACCCTGTAGGCTTGAGAGAAGGGAAAGATCGCTTCGATTCGTCGCGACTGAAATCACTTTAATGGCGACGTTAGCGCCATTGCGATCCGTAGCCTTGTAAACGACGCCAAATGCTCCGCGACCCAGTTCGCGTTCGAGCCGATAGCGCCCGTTTTGTGTGGCATAGGATTGAGCTTTACTTTTGGTGAGGTACTCGAGTCCATTCAGTCCGTAGGACATTGGGAGTCGAGCTGGCCGAGAAGCGTGAGGGGGTTTTCAGGGGAAAGACGGTTTCGGCACTCTAGATGGTCATTGGATCAAGATCTCGTGATAAATTTCCATTCGGAAAACACCCAGGTCCCCATCATTCCACCGTGCGGTTTACTTGCCAGGAGAGGACTGTCGCGGGTTCCCGATGCGAAACGCTTATCTGAAAAGTTCTAGTAGAAAATCTCGCTGCCTTTACAAGCTTGTGCGAGCAGCGTTTCTCGTCTGAGCAGCGCCGCATTTCGATGCAAAGCTCGATCGTAGCGCGCGCACGGTGGCCCTGAGAAGGGCAGAGAAACCGTCAAACCGTTCAGAAAACAACTTACTATTGCACATGCAGCTACTTTGCTTGTCAGCGCAGAATACTAAGTCGTGGTTATTAAACATTCAAACAACAGAGCAATGAAAGACAAAAACAAAAAAGTCTCGTGTCTCCTTCGTTTTCTAAAAACAGCAAGATGATGATGATGGCTTTGGATCGCGGAGCCTTACAACGGGTAGTTTCCTAGCCTTGTCAATAGTATTCAATGTTCTCACCACGTGATCAATACCGCATCGATCATTATAATCATGGTGGCACATTTCATTAATGAGACGAATTTCACTCTGACACTCACAGTGAGTAGCATGCTTAAGCGTCATCAATGAGCACGCAGCATTATTTCTGGAGACTGGAATCTTGTGATAAAGTTCACCTAGGAAAAACGTTTTCTTGTTCCAGCGCGCAAGGATCGCGACTGCAGAACTGTGCGGAGCCTCAATGATGCAAAGAAAGACAAGGCCAAGTGAAAAGATGTCGCACTCACACAAATAATGGCGATTGAACACTTCAGGAGCCATAAATGGAAGCGTACCTTCTATGGTTGCCATGTATTGGTCAAAGGAGCTATCGTGGCTTTTTTGACTACTTTCACTGATCTCCCAGACCGCTTTTGCCACACCGACGTCGGCAATCTTCAGCGCGTCGTCGTCATCAATGAGTATGTTGTCCGGTTTCAAATCACGATGCACAATCCCTTGCTCATGAATATACTGAATTCCCAAGGAAAGCTGGCGACACCACTGGAGTCTTTTCGCGCGGTCTGGTCGATATTTCAGCAAGTAGTTACCAAGACTACCGTCGGAGCAATACCGAGTAACGATGCTGAATCCTTGACCACGAGGAAAAGTGAATTTATAGCAATAAATGAAGCCAATGACGTAGGGATTTCGCAGCCTGCTCAACGTCCTCGCCTCTTTCTCAGCCTTGCCCAAAGAAAGATCTTGGCTCGTTGTTGAAATAACTTTGATTGCTACGACGGTGCTGTTTTTGCAATCAGTAGCCTTGTAAACGACACCAAAGGCCCCGCGGCCAACCTCCCGTACAAATTCAAAGCGATAGTTATCGGTAGCGTGGCGACGAGCGTCGCTAATTGAGAGCTGAAATCTGTTGGGTCCAGAAGCCATCAGAATCACGAGAAGCGTCCAGGAATTCTTTGGGAGAAATGATTCCAATGCTCCACCCTCTTACCGGTAAATGACCATTGGTTCAAGATCTCGTGATTTCACCCGGAAAACCGCCCCCAAATTCCCAGTAACTCCAATTTGCGGTTTAGTTGTTTATGTTAGCTAAAAATAACCCAGTACAGTACATACATGCTTCAGAAATTAAATACATAGTTTAGGGAGATGGACGACCCCACGTCTCATCTTCTCAAAACGTTTTACCAAAACGTCCTCATTGGGGGAAATCGACGAATTTGACTCGAAGAAATAGGACGCAAAGTGATCCCGCGTCTCTGCATCACCTCAACCAAACCACTGCCACCGACTTCCTGCGGTCCCCGTCCTCGAATCTCTCTTCGAGCGGCCACAGCAAACGAACGACAATTATTAAAAAAGAGATTATAGGACCCGAACCCTTGAGCAGTGCGACCGAGCGAATCGATCGCCTGCAAAGCCGTCCACGTGTCCTCCGACCTAGTAACAAAATGACCAGACGGATCCCACGTCGCTTCACTAAGCTGAACCGTCCACGATTTCTCAGTCAGATCAGACTCGATTTCTTCCCTACTGGTTATCAGCTCAGCTCGCAGAGCCAAATCACCCGGAGCGATTCTCATCACGAGAGCCACGTGCCACGGTACGAAGACCGTGTACGACTCTAAGTTGCCTTGATGACGCGATTCTTTGAGAGCGTTTATGAGGACGTTTTCGAGTCGAATGCGATTGTCGTATTCGAGCTGTTCCCTGACTCCCGCGATGCATTTTCTCGTCGCGTGAGGAGATGTCGTGCACGAAAGTCCGTACGGTTCGATGATCGCGGACGATGAGGCGCGGATTCGCGCGCTGTGCACATGGGGGTCCCGATAAGAAGGCTCACCTAAAATGTAGATAGTCTGCCTACCTTTTCATAAACACGTTGCGCGTGCAGCGTTTCCTGGCGAAGTAGCGCAGCATTTCAGAACACACGAGAAATTCAGGGAAGAATTAGCGCGCGCGACCTCTGAACGAACTGTACTACAGACGTCACCTTTTAGCAGAAGTTCACATGACAGTAGCTTTGGCTAGCAAAAGAGCTCTGTCAGTCAGCCGTACAAACAAACATCTAAACAACGACAAAGCGAGTGCACAGTCAGACTCTGTGCACAGTATGTTTGAGGGAGTATTACAAAACCAACTTCGAGTTCAGCAGCAACATCCTCCATCACCTTCTACAGGCTGTGGATCGTGAAGCCTTACGACGGGAAGGCTTCTGGCGTTGTCAAGAGATTCCAACGTTGTCACCACGTGGGCAATGCTGCATCGATGATGATAATCATGGTAGCACATTTCATTGATGAGATGAATTTCACCCGGAGTGGCATACTGAAGCGTCATCAATGAACACGCAGAACTTGCCCTGGAGCCTCGAAAATCGTGATAAAGCTCACCTAGGAAGTGTGTCGACCCACCATAAGTAGCTAGCATCACAACGGCTTCTGACCCTCCAATCATTTCCGTAGAAGCCTCGATGATACAGGCAAAGACCAGACCGAGCGAAAAGACGTCGCACTCGCGTAAATAATGACCGTCAAACACTTCAGGAGCCATAAAAGCGCGTGTACCCCCCACCGTCGTCATATAGGAGTCGAATGTGATATCCTGACTTCCTTGAATACCTTCATTGATGTCCCAGACCGCTTTCGCCAAGCCGACGTCGGCAATTTTCAGCACGCCGTCGCCGTCAATGAGTATATTGTCCGGTTTCAAATCGCGATGCGCCACTCCTCGTCCGTGAATGAATCGAATTCCCAAAGAAAGCTGGCGACACCACTGGAGTCTCTTCTCGTGGTCCGGTCGATCTTTCAGCAGATAGTCACCGAGACTACCTCCTGGGCAATAGCGAGTGACAATGCCAATACCTCGGCCATTAGGAAATTTGAAATTGTAGTAATGAATGAAGCCGATGACGTAGGGATTTCGCAGCTTGCTCAACGTCTTCGCCTCTTCGGTGGCGTCCTGCAAACCCTGTAGGCTTGAGAGAAGGGAAAGGTTGCTTCGATCCGTCATCACAGAAATCACTTTGATGGCGACGTCACGGTTAGTGCCATCGCGAGCGTTGGCCTTGTAAACGACGCCAAATCCTCCGCGGCCCAGTTCGCGTTCAAGCTTATAGCGCCCGTTTTCGGTGGCATACGACTGAGCTTCACTTAGGGAGAGGTACTTGAGTCCGTTTAGTCCATGGGCCATCGCGGGAGTCGTGCTGGGCAAGAAACGTCAGTAGGGGGAAAACGGTTTCAGCACTCTAGATCGTCATTGGTTCGGGATCTCGTGATTAAATGTTCATCCGGAAAACACCGTGACCCAAGTTCCCCATCGTTCTAGCGGTGTGGTTTACTTGCTAGCAAAGCAGATTCCGACAGATTGCATAATGAAGGAATACAGGTGCTCAACTGTTAATTGGAGCTCGATGCCAGGAGAGAGACTGTCATTCGTTGGGAGCCGCTCACCTGCATAGTAGTTGCAACCTTTGAAAAGCTTGTGCGAGCGCAGCGTTTCTCAGCCAAGCAGCGCAGCATTTCAGCGCACACAAAGGTTCAAGGAAATATTTTAGTGCACTGCCGAATCGCAAAAGCGTCCTAGAAAAACCCTTCGTTCGCCTTACTTTGGTCTGACACCATAGCAACCCCAAAGATGCTTTTCATACTGAGCTTGCTGAGGAAAACGTCTCTTGCACTTCAAACAGCTGATCGTCTTCTCTAGCATGGAACTCGTTGCCGAGCTGCCAAACCCAGAATCTCGGTAACTAGAAGAGGGTAAAGAAACTGCGCCCTGATCCAAAGAATTGTATCGAGGTGCCAAGGTAGGTTCAAGTGATTGACATTCCTCAGAAAGGCCCCTCATCTAATCAAAAGGACAACTCTAACTGACCATAACTAGACAAGGATTACTTACTCGTATTTCAATACCATTCGGTGCACGTTGACGCAATTTTTTCACTTCCTCCGACAACTCTTCCTTCTCTTTTTTCGTGTTTTCAAGGTGACTCACCAACACCTCTAGCTCGCTTTCCAATCTCTTCACCTGTTCACTCGGCACCTGTTCACTCAACTCGCTTTCCAATCTCTTCACCTGTTCCCTCAACTCGCGTCGATCCATTTCGCAGCGTTCGACAAAAAACCGAACGGATTCCGCGGCAAAAAGAGCGTAGTCGCTATTGGAACCGAGAGTCTTTTCCATATCAGCATTTCTCCTGCGCTCCCGACGATATTTCTCCTTGAGCTGATGTATCTCTAGGGTCAGCTCATTGACTTTCTTCTCGTATTCTTCCCTAATTTCTTTGAGCTCCATTTCCGCCTTCAAGTACGCGATCAAATCCACTGAAAATAAATTTATTTAGTCAATTACTTTTCGGCCTCTTCTTAGACCGTGAGTGGTTTTCTCTGTAGCTGCCTTTTTTATTTTCCTAATTTTTTGTTTAGCTGTTGCTAGGTCTACGACTAAAAGACTTTGTGTACAATCAATCAAGCTTTCTGATTTAACTTTTCTTTTACCATCTTCGTCGTCGCTGTCGCGTAGAGCGTTTTCGCGCGCTTCTTCACTAGAGGCCACGTCCAATGCTACGAGAAGAGACTTGCTTAGCTCAGGAGGAAGTAATTTCGTGGCCTCTTCTCGCAACGCCTGGAAAGCTTCATCCAATTTGCTACTTTTCTCGCAAGGTGGCAATTCCATGCACGCGATAATGAACTTGGAAAGGAGACGTTGCAGGTGACCATATGCCTTTGTGTAGCCAAGCTTATGTTGGCCAAGTTCGGCTTTGAGACGTTCATTTTCTTCTGCCACACTTTCCAGCTCTTTTCCTAGGGCTTCGATTAAAATACTCTATAAGCGCACTTTGAAAGAATTTCTGCGTGGGTGTCAGCCGGTTTATCTTACCTTAGAACTTTCAGCGTTGACTTTGGCTGTTGCATCTTCAGTTTCCGTGTCTAATTTCTCAAATCCGCCTATAACGAGTCGTTCTGAAGCAGATCTGCTTTTTTGGTGATTTTTCGAGGCTTCCGACTTCAGCCTGCGATTTTCATCTCTTAGTCGAGCCAGTTCCTTATCAAACAGAAAACAGAAACCGAGAACTCGGATCAAATGAACCGCCGGACGTGTTTTCGATTCTCCTAGCATACCAGGGTGATGCTTTCAAGGTCTAATTCTTGCTCCGCTGTTCGGGCACTCTGACTGTGCTCCAACGACGACTTCTCATCGCTTCCAACTGTGCCGCTACCTTTGGTATGAAAGGCTTGAGAAAATAGCCGGTAAAGGGAAAGAACACCCAGCGTAAGGGAAAGTGACAAGGCTTTGGACTCTCCAGCTTCTGCCTCTCTGGCTTTGGGCTTTCTGGATAAGTCAGGCTGACTAGATCCAAGGGAACATTCACGACGACCAACTCTTCCGGACATTATCCTGATTGCTCCCTCTGCGCAGACAAACGATAGGTAAACCCCCTTGCCAATATATTATACACTGTAGTCCCCATGGTGGTTTGCACGCCACAAACACCATACGCTGCCGCATGCACGCGAAGCCTGTCCTCTTGTCAAGCAGAAAAGACTAACTGACGTCATTTTGAATGGGTGCAAGCACAGCTTCACTCATCCCGCCACGTGAGATTTTCCCCGGTGCCAGCGTACAGTCCCAGTCACGCGCTGGAGTGCAATGTGCAAAGCGAAAACCTAGTACCATTTGAAAAATTGACGTAGATGCTGCATTTCGCGGCTGTTGCTTGCAGATTCGACGAGAAATCGCCTCGATCTCCTGACATGCGCCGGTGCTGCTCACGTGACTTTGCCGGTACAGTAGACGCGACCGACAGACAACGAGCGCAACTCAATAAACACCGCCGTGTCATTACTTCAGAGATGATTAGGCCTACTAGCTGCAGAGAGTAAAAGAAAGGTAGAAAAGTGGCTAACGACTCAGAGGCAACTCCTGCGCCTTTTTTATAACCGATAATATCACATTTGCATCGGGGTTCGGGGTTCGGGGTTCACCGAAAGTGAACAGAGAGACGTCGATACTAATAGCAACAAGATGGCTTTTTTATATCTGCTACTTACCCGTACAACCAGAGATACAACATCAAATATCTTAGCCAGATTTTTGTTTTAGCTACAAATCAACGTAAACAGTGAAATACAATAATTCAATGTACGTCAGAGTCTTGAGGCTTCAGAATCACTGTTTGTCACTAAGTTTCAGCCTTGTGGTATAGCCCTAACTGAAGCGTCTAGAGTTGCAACCATGACGTAGGGCCAGCTCGGATTCTCATTCGGCCAAAAGGTAAAATCGTTAATCGTCATTTCGTATTGATTGCCTGGCGTCAATTCTGCAAAGAATACAATTATTGTTAGCCAAAGCTCGCCCACTACGTAGCGGTACAAGGCAACCGTACCGTCTCTGAGTGCAATAAAGTTGGGAGAGAGCCACAGTGTGAGCTCACTATCAATGTAGGAAGAAGTAATTCCCTTCCAGACTGATCCTGTCCTGCCTTCTAGTGTAAAGTCCTCCTCATCGTCGAGAGATTCCAGTATTTCGTCAAAGGCGTTCGATAACTCCTGCGAACAGCTGTCAACCTCAAACTTCCAATTCGCGTTCTCCGGTTGGATAGTGTCGCTAGCACCGAGAAAAGTGACGAGAAAAGATTCGCCTAACAATTTGCTATACAGAGGGCCAGCGACTTCATTCGGATTCGGCAGCTCCATTTTCGATTAGAGACTGAAGCAGAGAACGTTTCCTAAAAAGGAAGACACGAATTTTTAGCCTCCGGCCTGTTTTCCGGGCCAAAGGTCACTGAAAGCGAACCAAAGGTCATCGAAAGTGCCCATTAATAGCAACAAGGATAGTGCTTTAGCTAAAATTATTATACAGTACGTGCGATTTCCACGGAAACCCTAAAGTGTGCCCAAGGCAATAATATCTTAGTTGTAGTAGCGTTGAGCCTTGACACAAGGGATTCAGTGAAATTAGGCCTAACGGAAATATACGTGCACGGATCTCTACCGATCCGTCACAGACGAACGACGGAACTCAGCAAAAATCGTCGAATAATCCTATCTTTCGTCGGATATTCCGCTCTACCTCGTATAAATCGAGACGGACCTCGTTCCAACCGACCCTTGCAGGGGCTTGCTAACGTTCGAGGCCGGAGAAAGATCAAAAACAATTCAAAACGACGTTTCAAACTGTTCTCGATGGCGTTACGTCCACGATAAAGCAAAATGACACTCGTTTTCGGTCGTGCATCGATTGCGACGTCGAACACACGCTTGTCGCAAAGTCAATAGCGAGTGCAGACTGTCTTAGACCCCATCCTCTCTTCGATTATCTGTCGTCACGCCCTGGTCGTCACCAGGGTCGTCACGAGAAGACTAGGTAACGCGCGTGGCCGCGTGTAGGTTATTACACCATCGCATTATTATTGCTAAAAAACTCATACGCACAAAGATTAACAACCAATCAATCATCGACCAACTTAGCCAATTAGAACAACGGTTTTCCGGAAGTTTTTTTCGTGCCATCATCGGCGTCATGATCTTCAGGACCATCATCTTCAACGATCCTGACTGAAGCCACTAGACTCGCACCCATTATGTATTTACGCAGTCGTTCTTTACGCCAAAAGCGAAAATCCTGAATCGTCATTTCATAAAGATGACCAGACTTCAGTACTGAAAGAATGTAGTCAGTTATGTAACTGCAATTGCACAACAACTTGAATAGAAGAAAACCTGTTTTGGCTCTGTTGCGTTTGATATCAAAATGGCAAAGCCACAGTTGAAGCTGGTCCTCGTCATTGTAACGACGAGTAATTCCTCTCCAGAAAGATCCTACTCTGTCTCCTATTCTAAACGTTCTTTCATCACCGAGAGAACTGACAATTTTTTGCAAAGCATTAGATAACTCCAAGCCACAACTGCCTGAGTTAACTTCAAACAACCAATTTGCTTTCTCTGGTTGGCCTTCTTGCTGGCCGCAAAAAGTAGCGACAAAAGCGGGCTTGTTTAGCAATTCCTTATAAAGCGGAGAAGCAACCTCTTGTGGATTTAGCAGCTCAGATTCTGTTTCTGTTGCTTCCATTACTATTAGAATCACGAGGACTGAACACTGATGTAGTAACAAAGCTAAGGCGATTGTTGTCTCACCCGTATTTTCTGTTGCCGTTTTGAGTCGTCGACAGTGTACTGACGTAAAGTGCGAAGTGCGGGTGTGAATTGTTAATAGCAACAAGGTAGCATAAATATTCCAATTCCCGTACATAACTTTATGTACCAATTTTCTGATTCAACAGTTTCAGCTACACGTACAAGCCTAAGGCTTCAGAATGTTTATTCCCTGTTTCAGCCTTGCAATGTATCCCTAACTGAAGCCTCTACAGTTGAAACCATGCCGTAGGACTATTTTGGATTCTCATTTGGCGAAAAGAAAAAATGATCGATTATGGCTTCAATTCTGCACAAAAATACAGTTGTTGCTAGCCAGCCCACGGCGGTACAAGGCGACGATCAAGAAAGCCCGTACTGCCTTCAAAATGATATAAAGCGAGGAGAGAGCCACAGTGTGAGCTGATAATCAACGTAAGGAGATAATCCCTGTGAATGTCTGCCAACCTCAAACTGCCAATTCGCATTTTCCGGTTTGCTAGTGTCGCTGTCACCGCAATAAGAGACGAGAAAAGAGTCGCCTAACAATTGCTATAAAGAGGGCCAGCGACTTTTTTGGCAGCTCCATTTTACATTAGAGACTGAAATAGAGAACGTTTCCTAAAAAGAGGGCACGAATTTTAGCCTGTCACCAGTACCAAAGGTCACCGAAAGTGCATCAAAGGTCATTGAAAGTGCACATTAATAGCAACAAGGTTAGAGCTGTAATTAAAAATAGTATGTACAGTTTCCGATACCTGCCATTTCCATCAGCTACAGATGCGTGGCCAATGCAATAACTTAGTTGTGGTGTCGTTGACAGATAATTTTATAAGGGAATCAGCGAAATCAGGCCATGGATATATGGATGCATGGATATATCTTTACCGATCCGCGTCACGAGGACGGACGACGGAACTCAACAAAAATCGCTGAATAATCCTATATTTCGTCGGATATTCCGCTCTACCTCTTATAAATCGAGACGGACCTCGTTCCAACCCTAAAAACGATCCTTGCGGGGGCTTGCTAATTTTCGAGTTCAAAAACAATTCATAACGACGTTTCAAACTGTTCTCGATGGCGTTTACGAGCAAAGAAGGCGCCCGTTTTCGGTCGAGCATCGATTGCGACGTCAAACACACGCTTGTCGCGAAGTAAATACCGGGTGCAGACTGTCTTAGCTTCGATTCCTTCGCCGCCGTCGAATCGCGGATTGCGGATCTGTGGGGTAACGCGCGTGCACTAATCTACAAGCGCGAAATTTAAAAACCCAGAGAGCGTCTTTTTCCCTCGATTCACGCATCAAACGGGAGGTAGTTCTGAAGGCTGCCGAAAACTCGTTTTGGACGTGCTCCGCATGGCTTAGTCTTAGATTCAAGAGGTTCGACGAAGTCCCACAGACCCGGATGCGCAGACGTCACACGAATGAAATGCAACCACACCTTTCATGCGTGACTACGTCACCGAACAAAAGGAATGCAACGAAAACGACAAGAAAACGGGACGAAACAGCAAGAACACACGAAAAAACAAGTCAAAAAAACACCAAACGCGCTCGAAAAGCGTCCCTCGCTCGCACCTCACAGGCGAACTCACGACGACAGACTGTTGTGGTCGAATTGATACTCGCCCAATCCAGGACCAACGCGCTTCAAATTCGTGACGTGGCCGGCGAGTTCCTTGATCGACTTCACCTGTTCGTCGAGGAATTCCTCCTCGAGATAGTCGGTCAAGTGGGCGTCGTCGTGACTCGCCGCGACCTTGTGGAGCTTGAGGAGGCTCTCGTTGACGGCGCGCTCGAGTGCGAGCGCATCTTGCATCGCATCGAGACCCGATTTCCACTCGCTTTTCGTCGGGGCTTTGATCGGGTTGAGCACGATGCGACCGCCGCGACGATTCTGGTATTTCATCAGTTTCTGGGCGTGTTCTTGCTCTTCCTCGGCCGAATGCTTGAAGAATTCGTGGAATCCCTTCAACGCGACGTCGTCGCGATCGAAGTGGTAGGCCTGAGTAGAGAGAAAAGGGACGATGACGTGTTTCTCCCCGCCTGGTTTCGCGCGTTCATACCATGGCAAGATAGGTGTAGTAAGCTTCCAGCTCCATCGTGATTTGGGCGTTGATGCCCGCCTCGGACTGTTCATGGAAATTCTGACGAACCTGCGACATTATCTTCGAGCTTGTACAGACACTGCAGTAGCAAAAACTCGCGAGATCAGTCTGGTGCGGAGACGAGAGATGAGTAGCGTTATGTAGGGCGTCGACGTCGATTTGCGATTGGTCAATTGCCGAGCATGCGTCACTGTAACGCAATTGTCACGAGAAAAATCACGAGTGCAGCTCAACCGGTTCACTCTGGTT
This sequence comes from Oscarella lobularis, assembly GCF_947507565.1. Classification (NCBI taxonomy): domain Eukaryota; kingdom Metazoa; phylum Porifera; class Homoscleromorpha; order Homosclerophorida; family Oscarellidae; genus Oscarella; species Oscarella lobularis. The sequence goes on from NC_089175.1 coordinate 2,219,178, forward strand.
CAACCGGTTCAAAGCTATTTTTAGTAACAAAGCGAGATAACATGAGAAGCATAATTTTATTTATTTATTACACGAACTCATAACTAAACCAAATGCTAGGTGTCAATATTACTGTATTATTCCTTCTTTGTTGGAGGCCTAGTGTGAACAACAGCAAGTTAGTTGAATGATAGATAAGTCCATTCCAGTTGGAATGATAATCCAACTAGAATCGAGCTAGCGTGCGTTCTTACCTGTAGATTCCTACAACTACAGCATGATCCCTTTCATATGGCTCCAAGGTGAGTTGCTCTTGCGGTTTCAGCTTTTCACTTCTCAATTTCTGCACTTCACCGGCAAAAACAGCAGCCGGCTCAGCAGTAGAGTCAATACAGTTAGCCTTAAAGAAAAAACAAAATACAGCAATAGTTCTATCAGAGTAAATAGGCACCCATCTACCTTTATAGATATCATAAAATTGCCACCATTTTTCAAGAAGTTGTGCGCGTTTATAGCGACTATACGTGCCTGATCCGGTTGAGCCACATCAGCAAAGACAACGTCTACCATACCTAACCACCATAAATGGGGATAGCAATTAGTTTTGCTAATCAATATCAGGTTATTTATTTCTGAGAATTGCTCACCTACAAGCATTCTATACTTATGAGGATGTCTTGCATCTTCGATAATGGGAATAACATTCGTTCGCTTCTTGGCAACGTTGATCAAATCTCGTCCCGAACGATGCGAAAATTCCACCGCATAAACTAAGCCCTCCTAAGAAAAAAAGTAAGTAAAGCTCAACACAGTCGACTCAAAGATATGACGCAAACATACGGGACCAACGATATCAGCAACGTGTGAGACGGTCGTCCCGGACGCAGCACCGAGATACAACACGCGAACCCCGGGTTTAATATGAATTTTATCAATTCCTCCAACAATTGCCGCAGCCAATTTCGATCGAAAAGGATTCCAGACGCGATACTCGATCTTGGTGCCTTCCTATAAAAAAAGCGCTAGCTTTCTAGAAAAACCCCAATATTTCAAGTGACGTCGACTCACCTCTCCTTCGACGCTGATTCGCTTTTCGCCGTAAACCGATTCGCCGGGAACGAGATTGCGCGTCACGAGCGCGTCTTCTCTTCCCTTCGCAATGAAAACCCCTACAATGCTCAATATACGGTCGAAATCGACGCGAAAACGCGACAACTCGAACCTTCGTGTCGATGCGGGACGACGGCGACGCGCGCTCCTCCTCGCATTCCGCCGCGGCCTCCTCCTCGGCCACCGCGACCACCTTTTTAGACAGAAACGTGGTTTGTTTGCTTGTTTTGTTGCGTCGATTACCTCGTGCGCCTCCGCCGCGTCCGAAGCCGCCGCCACCGCCGCGTCCGAAGCCTCCGCGACCTCGTCCGGGGCCCCCGCCTCGACCTCTACCGCCAAATCCTACGTGTTTTGCTGCTTAGGCTCTTGCAGAGTTCTGTTGCTGCATTTTCGTACCTGGACGACCCATTTTTTCGTTCGAAGTTTCACGTTTCTGCACGTGGAATGCTAGCGTACGTTAATAGCTTCCTAAACTGGCGATTTATGGACTGTTTTGAATTATGCGCAGTTTCTGCTTGGCAGTGAGCTTGTTCAAAACTAATCCAGCCGGTTAATTTGGCTGTTTAGCTTCAAGAAGCTGTCCAAATCTCAAGCAACGATATGAGCATGCGCGAACATTCCTGGAAAAGCGTCGAAGAGCCTTTCTCGAGCGTTTCAACACAATACAGGCTAACGAAGCGGTCAATACAGCTATCTCCTACTCCAAAAGTAATTCCCACTACTGCCAAAGCCACAATTCCTCTCCATTTCCGTATTTTTTTCTTACAAAACAGCACACCGTCACGAACGACGCAAAAACGAGCAAAAAGAAAGACATTTCGGTGCGAAACACAATCTCCTCTCCCTAGTATCAGGTGAGCCCCCCAACCCCTCCCTAGTAGAAAAGTAAAGTACAAAAGGCACTGATCAAATGTCAGTGACCCATGACATGCCGGAAATAGTAGTAGTAGAACCCGGAAACGGTTCACTAGTCCGTCTTCTCATAGAGATAGCACTGCGATTCGGGCTCGGGAACGGGAGCATACATAACCTCGGCCAAATTAAAAAGTAGCCCTTGGCTCACGGTGACGTTATTCCCAATAGGCGAAAAAACGTCGACTCTTCCTCGACTATTCGCTCGCAAATAGTATCGCGTTTCGTTTCGCTTGGCATAGAGAACCGTCGCTCCAATTCCTTTCGTGTGAATATCGGGATTCAAGCCGAATAGGTAGTCATCATCGCCGCAATATTGCCAATATTGTCGCTTCTTTCGTTGGCCCCGCTCGATCGACCAAACGGTCGTCGTATCATTATCGTCTTCGCGAACGAATCCCAATCTGACTCGACTTCCATTCCCCGTCGTCAACCCGAGATATCTCGTTTCCATTTCCGACTTCGACGTCGCATTGACGCGACGCACTTGCGCCGAAAATCGAATCGAATCGCGCTTTCCATCGACTTTGCTCACGACGAGACGCGGATCGACGGCGACGCGCACGTGCACGGGAACGGTGCGCACTTCGCCGTCGACCGCCGTCACGAGTCGACGCGCCTTGATACTGTAGAGCTCCGCTTTTGTCGAGCTCGACGCCGACTTCCAACAACAATAAATAACGATGAGTAAAAGCAATCCCTTGGCGTCCATTTCCCGGTATGCATATCTTCCGACGATTCGACTCTCGTATTTATACCACCGCAATTTCATTTTGCTCCGTTCGTCGTCGGCGCGTTTTGCCGCCGCGCGTTTGCCGCCGGGGAAATTACGATTGACGTAATTTTTTTCTTGCCGAGGAGAGCGACGGGCACTTCGACGACGGCTTTGGGACACTTTCGGTGACAACTCTCTCACGCGCGCGCGCGGTCTCGTAGGCGCGGGGAGCGCGAGTGCTCCTCGTCGCCTCGGCTAGACTCCGACGCGCTCTCGTCGTTCTCTGTCGGTCTCTGAGAAGAGAGGGGGGAAACGAGATAAGAGTCGCAACACACGTACGTCAACCCTTGTCGTGGGAGAACACACCGTAAGGTAACGGTTTGTTTTCTAATAAGTCGTTCGTTCTCCTCGTACGAAACGTTGGCGCGGCTTTTTTCCGAGGCGTTTCGCTAGCGTAGTCCGTCTCGCCACGCGTGGCTCCTCCCGCTTTCTGTTGTTCTATCTACTCGGATGCAATCGATCAGATTTCCTTTGGGACGGATCCCGTCTGAGATCATTTTCAAAATAATTGTATTTCGCGCGAAGCGTCAATTTTATCATTGCAAGATGCCGAAATTCTATCATGCACTTCCGATACGCTACACTAGAAAATTTTCTCTTTTTTATCTACTTGGGGCCGTTTCCCGACGATTCCGAATCGCTCTCCCTTTTACCCCACCAGCAAATGTTCGGCGCGTGCGGCACGCCGTCTATCAACTTGGCCCGACACTCGCTGAACGTTTGCCTGCGTGGATGGGGTCCTCTTCCGAGCGCCACGCCGCCGCGTATCGTCAAATAGCGCGGCGTCGATCCCGTCCGATTCACGTAGTACGAAACGGGGTCGACGCGGGGATTGGTCGTTTGCCAGCAGGCGTGCGATGCGTTTTGAGTCAACGTCAAATCTTCGCCGTTTTCGTCCAACGTCAGATAATATCCCGGCCGGTCGTAGGCGTAAATCAAAATCGATCCTTCGCAGAAATCGCTATCGAACTCGCGCACTAAATTCATGTCGTTTGTCCCAAGACGATCTTCCCAGTAGACTATTTTCACTGGCGACGACGTGTTGTTCGTCAGAGCGATCAGTCCTTTGGCCGACGGTGAATAGATTTGCACGGCAAATTTTCCGTATTTACGAGTCGGTTTGATCTCCGTCGCTTCGCAGTCGACCGCGAGGGCCCACGAGTGAAATTGCACTGAGAAAATAGTTAGACAACAAACGAGCCACATACTTGCACGGAACTCGATCGGCCTGGAGCGTCAAGACGTCCGCTGAGGACTATATAGTCTAGAACGAGGACGGCTATTTCCTTCCTCAGTTCCAAACGCGTCATGCTGCGCATCGAATTAGACGAGGAGAGAAGGGAAGAGAGAGCGCGAGTCACGTCGACACACGTCTCCCTCGCGATGTCTTTCCCGAACCGGGGATTTTCACTATGTGTCAGTCGTTTGTCGTAATTAAGAAGCGCGTAGGCGGCGGCGGACTCGTGACGACGGCATTGCGACGCGTGGCGCGCTGCTTGCCGTCGCATGGGGTCGGCTTGGCGAGGTCCGACTTCGTGAATATTTTGCGCAGAGAAACTTGTCGCCTGCGGTGAAGTTGAAACCTGCGTACTGCTGCTCAAGTTCGCCTTTCTCTCGTTCATTATGCGTGTGATCATGATGTCGATTCATTGGTGTGGGCTGTCTGCGGCTTTTAAAAACTTTCTATTCCTTTGGCGGCGACCCGGGGTAGACACGCCTTTCCCGTGATACCCTCTCTCTGCTGTGTGTGAGAGTCACGTTGCGGTTGGGATTACAAATGATCTGTTTCAAGCGACCGTTCCTTTCCTCTGACGCAGTCTTCGTTGTCGGATGGAGTCAATTCTAGTTCCTCTTCTAATTGTGCGATGGCCCACCTTATGGATAGTCGTTTGCGGTCCGCGTCTCGTGTGTTTTCTGTGGCTAAAGTCACTATTAAGCTTTCTGTTTGATTATCATAGAAAGTGGCGTGGATGAGGGTGACGGTTTAGACCCGCCTTCTCGCTGACAGTCAGTCAATATTAATTAATTAAACGGATGTTATTATATAATCTCGTGACTCATTTTCAGCCGATTCTTTCTATTTGTTCTCTTTAGTCTTTCCCGCCGGGCAAGAATCTACGTCAACGGTTTCCCTGGAGAAATTGCTCGTGTATAGCACGGTAAAAAAGTTCATACATAGAAAGGTGTCATTGTGAAATGATTAGTCTCTGTTCCACATCATTTACCAGCAGAGTCCAGTCCTGCCATCTCTGCAGACGTAGAACTCGAAATCCGCTCTGCAGTCTTTGTCACACGTCTTCGATTTTCTTCTGTACCTCTTCGATTCCCGAACCCTCGCAAGTGCCAACGTCTGACGGCCGCTCACCGCCTTGAGATGGCGTCTCGTTTGCGAATCAGCCAGCGTTTCGCGATACAAACCCGGTTGGATTTCCTCGCCTTCTCGAATCCAACATCCACCCATCTGTCTCAATACCTTGGCTTCGGATCCTACAGCTTTGTGCTGAACGAAGCCCATTCGCGACGTCGTTAGATTAACCCTCAGATAGAGACCATTCCACTGTTGCCCGTTGAAAGAACTCGCCTTGATAATAGCAACTTCCGTGTAACCTCCTGACGGTGGAGAACATGGGCCATCAGCTAACAGAAACACCGTGTCCTTGTACGTGTCATACGCCTTATCCATAGTCGTCACATAAAACTCGGCTTCGCCTGCGTTGTCTTGAGCAGAGAGGAAGCCTTGCTTTTTAGCCCCAATATATAACTGGGTTAAATACTTCTCGTGAATGCGTCGAACGTTGGAAAACGATGACCGCACCCTCGGACACGCGTGACCTTCGTCTTGCTGGAGGAGAAGCAAAAAGACGAGCACGCACATTCTCTTGCTGGCTGCAAACATCTCGCGCTTATCGTCGAAGTTAGTTAGTTACTGGAGCTAACAGATTAGCGATCTCCGATGAAGCGTGTTCGACTTTCTATCTACTGACCTTTCACTATAGCATCCATGATTGCATGGGGAAACCGTGAGCCATGCTCTGTTTATAGCCGCATGCAATTAGGAGTTTGCTTTTCTTTTGGCGGCTTTCAAAACATCAACAACTTATATATAGAGCAGGGACTGCGAGCGCCATGTTTGTTTACGTCGTTACCTCGTCAACATTATATTGGGGACTGTTGTGGTGTCTGCGCGGTGTCCGGTTCGGGGAGAATAATGCTCGTTTCAGTGTTGCAGCAAGAGAGTTCATAGTGCACCTCTTTGTTCCTTGGCGTTCTTACGTGCACCGAACGTGATCCATGTAATTCTATTAACTATAATGTCTGGTTTACATACGCATCATTCTACTACGGCATGCTACGTCCTTGGCTATAATACTTCACATCAATTACTTTTCTTTCTAATGCCACCAACAGGATGGAATTTGTTGAGCACTCTCCGTGTGGCAATAGTGAAATTTCGTGCAGTTGTTCTTTCTCATTGTATCTTTTCCGACAGACAAACAGGGACGAGTGCTTGGCCTGCTATTCTTAATGACCACTTGTTCTCCTTTCGCTCTCTTGTCAAATACCCAGCACCCTCCCTTGTCCGACAAGTCTTGCCTCTTGCTGCTGGAATAATTACGCAGGTCGTGTTTGAGTAGTTTCAGCGTGTCTTGATTGTCGTCGTAGGCGAGGTAGAGGCCCTCAAGATATGTGGGGTTGGTTACCGTATTAGCAAGAATGATGCCAACTCCCTTGCAGGGGGGACACACGAAGTCGACAATCATTAACACTGTATTTGCAATGCCCGCCTCCTTTCTCTTATCCCACGGGATTATTGACATACTTGGCGTCAGGGTATCGTTGCTAGTGGAATTCTGATCAGGTCGACTTGTATTCGGCTCTAAGGCGAGGAGCCCCCTCGACTTCCTCACGTAGAGCTGGTGGAAGTACTTGCTATTATTCGTCTTTGTCCAAAGGTTGAAAATGTTCGGCTCCAACGATATCGTCTGGTTGTAACACGAGCAATTCGTCGTCCATTGCGACGAGTCTTGTGCCAAGAAGACACTTGGCCCCCCCAACATAAGTAGAAGAACGGAGATGTGAGCGAAGAGAATTTGACTCATCCTTCGTATGAAGAGTTTGCTCTGTGATGTCTGGCACAGACAGATCATCTTTATATAGATGCGTGAATTTCTCTAAAATTCTAACGAGACGCCCCCCATTGGGGTAGTACCTCGGGGCATGCTGATTACACGACAACAGACAGGAAATATCATTGTTGTGGCTTAGTTAATCGATTATCATCACTAGTAGTAAAATTTGACAGCTACTACGCCTTCGATTCTAGATAAATCACTAACCTCTTCAAGATTTCACTGGCTATCGCTGAGCGTACTGAAGAAGGCTTGAGAATTCATATGTCAATGCCTGGGAGCACGCAGGGAAAGAGGATGCAGTTTGTGCAACGGATGACGTAAGTTCCACACACGCAAGTTTTCGCGAATGCGATGACTTGACTGACAGCTTGGATTACCTTCCAAAAACCGCTATTGGAACGTCAGTGCGTCGGTTAATTTCGAAAGTGCAACGCTCGTGGGCGGGGAAAGACATCTCTTTCCACTGGGCGATATCTCAGAAGGGAAGCAGAAATCCGTTACACCCTTACCTATTGATCTCAATTTTCGCCTCAACTTCCACCCCCAAAGGTCAAGAACTCTAGGAAGGCCAAACCAAGAAAATCCGTATTTTAGGCGGGGAAGGTGCGACTCGCCTAGTCAGTCGGAAGGGCAGGGAGAAACATATTTCAGCGTTTAGACCGCAGTGGAGCTTACTTAGCGTCTTACCTACGCAAGTAGAGAGGTACTTTCCTTATGACTTATATTGATGTGGCAGTTCCAGTGTACTATTGCGCTAAGCTAATCTAATTTATGCACACGCTGAGATTTGATACTTTCAGCTTCTTTGGCCTGAATGCTGGCACTATGGAGCTAGGGAAGCGTGAGCAGCATTTGAAAACAAAGGATTTAGGAATTACGTTGCTTTAGAGATCAACTCAGCACAAAGGTATAGGGAAAATTTCTGTTTCGTATTTCGAGCTCTGATCTCCTCTTAATTGAAACAAGAAATTTATCACTCGACATCTACCGTTTCTAATGGCACAATATCGACTTTTTTCATTGCAATAATTTTCCTATACGGGCGGGTCTTTCGAACTACGTCACCTAGGGCACGTCACGGTCACATATACATGCAAGAGAGATGTCAGAGCATACATGTAGGCGACAGCGGACCTCGGATAGCGCGACGAAGTCGAGATACGGCTCCAGCATAGCTCCAGCATACGGTACTTCAAGTGTCCCGTCGGTCGCGTGAGTGACGCAGCCTGGTCACGCGAGTTCACGTGTGCAGCAGTTGGCTCTGCACGAATTTCACACTTCCTTATATGGTCTTATTTGTGCGACTTGGCATGGTCTTCCTGCAAGATTTCGCACGTCCTTTTTCGTGTCGGCGTCTGGCAGTGCGAGACAGATTCATAGCGACGAGAGCGAGCGTCTTTTCTCGCTCGCGCGCGACAGCTACGCAAACGCTGCTCTACGATTGCGAATTGTGGCGCATTTAGACCAAAAAATCGCGCGCGCGAGCACGTTGTTTGTGCGTTCACACGCCCTCAATTAGTTCACACGTCGTACTTCGGCGATACGTCTGTCTGTCTGTTACTCGTCTCGTCTCGAGATCGGCGAGCGCGAGCTCTCGGCTCGAGAATCGACGACAGAAGGCTTTTTCCCCGCGAACGCCGCTTCGAATCGCAGCGGAAGCAGTCGGGATTAGCGAATTTGGCTCTCACGTGAGTTCGCACTATCGGTGTTGACGTGTATTGACGCGATCTCTGATTCGTTATTAGGTGTACCGCAGACTCTGTGTGTCTCATTCTCGGCTGAATCGCTCAACGGAACGGATGGTCCGTTGGCGCAGAGATGACCACGCTGCTACTTCTACAGTACGGGGCAGCCGAGAAAAAAGGCTTACCGCCGCGAGGCGGGCCTTAATGCAAGCAACGAAAAGAGCGGGCGGAGACAACGGAGTCTACCGGTAAGCGAGCTAGATTACGAGTTTTTTTGCGTTCTAATCGCGTTCTCTTCTCTTGCAGTGTGTCTCAGCAATCCTTCGCGAAGGATTGCGCCCCGGCTGGCAGAAGAACGAGCACCGCGTGGCGCGCGTTCCGGTGAGTCTCGCGTTTTTTCCAGCGCCGATCCCATCGACTCATCTCCATCTGTTTTTTAGATCGTTGCGCTGTGCGGACGATCGACGCGCTCGGATTCAACTCTCGCCCGCCCGTCGCCCGTCGCTCGTAAGTACAGTACAGTTGTACACTACACGTGTCATTTAGAGGCGTGTCTAATGAGGTCTCGTCTTTCAACAGCTGTCAAACACCCCGGGCCCACGGTCGAAGCAGAAGTCGACGAAGCGGCTGTAGACGAAGAGGTTAAAGGGGAAGACTCATCTCGTCAGGTTTTGTACGTAAAGTACGGGTCCCTGTGGTGTAGGCGTACGCATAAGGGCGGGGTTCTCTTGTCCGCGTCACATACTAAGCGATTGCACGTTGCCGCTGTCCGACGGCCCGAGTCGTAGCGCACAGGGGGCGGGAGGGCGCTCGTGTGCTGGACGGCAGCGGTTAACAGCATGACGCTTAATCCTCACTCTTACCGCATGTACGCCTATGAGAAGAAAAAATCACATGTCCCTCGCGCGCATGTACGCTCCCCCGAACATGTGCGCGGCAGAGAACGTAGTGGGGACTGCATCATTGATCTGCGCCGGTGCGCAGCTATCCTTTGCGTATACATAACTACGATAGATGCACGGGTCCATGCATTATCCATTGCACTAAGGTTTAGGGCGGCTGTCAGTAGGTAGGGCGGTTCCCAATTTGCTCTAAGGTGAGAGAGCAGGAGATAGGTTGTAGTTTAGATAGGCCTGATCCCTAACATGTAGCTGGCAGCCGCCACACACATTAGACCATTTTCACAATGGATTTCTGAGGTAATCTAGGTTGATTAGAATATAGGTTAAATTTCTAGGTCAATGGATTCTGAGGTACTCTAGGTTTTAATTCTTTAAACCACGTTCGTATATCCGCATTTTAGGTCAATGGATTCTGAGGTACTCTAGGTTTTAAAACTGTCTAAACCACATACATAATCCGTATTTTAGATCAATGGATTACGAGGTACTCTAGGTTTTAAATTGTTTAAACCGCATAGCTAATCTGTCTTTTAGGTATAATTAACCCGTCTTTTTAGGTTTAATTAATTAACCCGTCTTTTCAGGCTTAATTAATTAACCCGTCTTTTAGGTTTAGCTAACCCGTCTTTTAGGTTTTAATTGTTTAAATAAATCACGTGCCTAATCTTTCTTTTAGGTCAATGGATTTTTAGGTACTTTAGGTTTTAACTGTATAAACCACATAGCTAATCTGCCTTTTAGGAAGTAATGTACTAGGTTTTTAGGCACTAAATTTTAGAACTAGGGTTTCCATTTAGGTCAATGGATTGTGAGGTAATCTAGGTTTTAACTGTATAAACCACATAGCTAATCTGTCTTTTAGGAAGTAATGTACTAGGTTTTTAGGCACTAGGTTTTAGAACTAGGGTTTCCATTTAGGTCAATGGATTGTGAGGTAATCTAGGTTTAATTATTTTATTTATGGCGCAAAAACTAATCCGCCTTTTAGGAACGTAGTCTACTATGTGTTGTATGTGTTTTGTTGTTGTGTGTTGTGAATGGGAGATGTAGGGAAAAGTTCTGTGGGGGAGGGAGAGGGGGAGAGGGAGAGAAGGGGGGAGGAGAGAGAAAGAGTGAGAGAGAGAGACTGAGAGAGACTGAGAGAGACTGTTTAATTAACCTGTAAGGAGAAAACGCGATATGCTCAGCACGGTAGTATATTTACTTCTACAGTGCGTTACCGGTAATTAATTAAAACGCGTAACTATTGGCGGAGCGTACGTAGTGGGGTTCTAATCAAGTAGTTATTTTCCTCACGGTGTGGTGCACGGTTGCAGCACATTCCCTTCCCCGTGGGTGACGCGGTACGGTATCACAAATGCGATAAATTTGTTCCACGTTCCCCCCCCCCCCCCCCCCCCGGTGGGGTGGATTGCCACATTCCCTTCCCCCGGTGGGTTCTGGTTCCTTTCCTGCATGGTACGATGTGGTGCACGGTTGCAGCATAGTCCCTTTCCCCCCCCCCCTCCCCCGGTGGGTTTCAAGTTTGTTTAGGGCAGTGGAAGGTGAAGGTTAGTATGTACTATGTAGTGTAATATAATGTATCTGTAATTAAATCTAATGTATCGTAATAATTAATTAAACTAAAGTAGTTCATTTTCACAAATCTGAAAACTAACATGTTTCTTTTTGAGACGTCAGTGCACCGCCGGCAGGGGTCAGTAAGAAGACAGAAGTCGTCCAGCAGGTTTTAAATGTAAATTAAGAATTTTAGCAATATAATTGATAGTTTTTGTTTTTGTCAATTAACTGAATATTTTGGTAGAGCGCAACGGGAACATAGCTGCATGCGACGTCACAAGCGCTGAGGGGGTGCCCCTCCGTCACGGGACAAGTGCGTCGGAGAAGACAGAAAACGTCATGCATTGGTCATCAGGTAATTTATTTGACTCTTTTGTTATTGATTCTAATTGACTTTTTAGTGTGAGCAAATTTTGTATAGACAGCCCACTGATGACCTTTGCTGACATTGCTGTCATACAGCAAACGCAGGTTAGTGCTAAATATTTAATTTATCTGTTAGCTAATTGTGTTCTACTCCTAGAATATAAAGACAGTTTGCTCATTGATAAGCCCAGGGCCTAAATCAAGATGGCCTTGGGTGTCACGTTGGAATTAACGTGACAATTAACCGTCCAAAGCAACGGCTAGTCATGGCCGATGCTTTTTTCTTACCGGGCTTTGGAGTAAGTAATGCCATATATTTTTTTGATTTCTGAGCAAATTTGCATATAGAAAATGAGGCCGATATCAAGGCCTTGCAGCGGCAGCATCGACGTCACTACCGTGACGTCTCAAGGAGAACGGCCAGGCACAGATGGCCGTAGCCATTGTTTTTCTATTGGTTTATGTAAGTGCTAGTCAGGAACATTTGCTTACTCAGGAACATTTCGTGTAGAATAGAAAAACTGGTACCCCGCTTCAGTCTGCGTCGATGCTGCGAAGAATGATGACGCACGCGCGGATGTTATTTAAAGCGCGTAACGAAAAGCCTTCCCTGGTTGCCACGTCAGAAAATAAAAGTGCCGTCATTTGCCAGGTTCAAATACTTTTCACACTTATAATTAATTAATTAATTAATATTATTTTTAGTTGCCCAATGCCACTAGGAACTCCTCACAAGCGCGCTCAATGGGATGGCTGTGAACGCAGCGGAACGTCGTCTCCATCTCCCAGGACCTTCCAAGTACCATTCTCGTTCATTGAAATAAATATATAGCTATTTCCTTCATTAGAAAAAGTCACGAAAAGAGAAGGAGAATCGTCGATCTTTTCCAAAATTTCAGGTACGATTATCGGACTTGAAGTTCGGGGGGTTGAAGGGGGGACTCTTGGGGAGAGCGAGCACAGTAGTGGGAGGCTAGGAAGCTAAGGTCTAGATAGATGGGGACCCATAGTGAGTAGGATAAGTTAGTTAGGGGCTAGAAAGGTAGAGGTTAGAAGGTAGAGGAGTCCGTGGGCGGGGTAGGTGCTTGCTCATCCCCAGACCCTCTCTCGTTCTCTGATATTCAAACCGGGGCGAGAGAGGGTATAGAATATTAGAGTAGTGGATATCTGCTGTGCGCTGACTGTGTCTCTAATGTTATTTGTTTTTTTCGGTTTTCACAATAATCGATGAAAATCAATCAATCAATAACTGGCGAACCGGACGTTGGAACGGATTGAGGGCGACGACGGTCACTACGGCGAGGGTGGCGGCATTGGCGAATGACGGCAAGGGAAGGCAAGCTGGAGAAAACCAAGTATCCAGGTAAGAAAGTCTCAGATAAATATGCAAACATTAATTTGCTTTTTTGTAGATGGGATTCTGGACAATATTATTATTTTATTTATTTTTGTTGATGTGAATAAATATTTTTGTGCGCTTGTTCATTGCTTTAGATTTAGGAATTATATTTTTACGTGCATTTATTTTTTAAATCGGTCAATGAAAACATTAAAATACACAAATGCAACGAGTGTTCCAGCGTCTGCACATTTTACTTTGACACCGAGCATTTATGGCAATCAATAGGCATTCTCATGCAATAAAGAATGCAAAACCTCCTGGGCCAGGTGATACGGGACGACGAAGGAAAACGCGCGCGCACGAGACGTCAGGAGAAACGCGGACGGCCCGATTCGCGCCACCATGGACTCTCCGTCACTCGTCGTCAAGCCGGCACTGCCGTCGGCGGCTGCACACGTTCTCGTCCACGTCATCGACGGCCTCGTCATCGAAGAATCGAACGATCCGCTCGAAATCGAAACGGCGTCGCAAGCGTCGCACTCGCCGGAACTGACGCGTCATCCGCGCTCGCGAATCTTTCGTCGTCGACGCGGAAGCGGCAGCGGTTCTCGAGGTCGTTCGCGTCTGCGCACGTATTTGCGCGGATCTACGCGCCGACGTACGTCGTCCCGCAGCGGCGCGACGACGCTCTGCGAAGGCTGCGGCGTTCCCGAATCGCTGCGATCTCTCCTTCCGCCCGAACGACGCTTCTGCAGTGAAGCGTGTCGCCGTCGATATTGGATTCAGCCTCGTATCCCGGATAATGACGTCACAGCGGACTCGTTAATCGCGCATTTTTGCGTGCCGCGCTTCGTTGCGGCGGCGACGCGATCGCAGATTCACGTGCAAATGCCGCCCGAGTTGATATCAACGAGTCCATCGCTGTGGACGCTTCCCGATGTGGTGACGTTTGTGCGTGGGCTTGGCTACGGAGAGTGCGTGCAGGCGTTCGTCGACGAAGAAATCGACGGGCGTTCATTTCTGCTTCTTCAACTCGATCACATGGTCTCGATACTGAAATTAAAACTTGGCACTGCGTTGAAAATTAATGATTTTATTGACAAATTGAAGAGCGTCCTCCTATAAGCGGCCAAGAAGACTACACATGCACACGTCGTAATGGTCCACCGTCACAGTGATATGCGCAATAATTATTAATAATTAATCATTTTTTGGGTCTTGTGATAATTTTGATATAATAAAATGATGATCATGTGTATGTGTATGTAATCAAGATTTAGAATAATTAGTCCACTAGTAGTTGAAATTGCATAGAGTTCAATCAACTACACATGTACAAGACTACCGTAAATCCATTGATACGGGATGGCAAGAGAAAAAGAAAACCGACTCTCCGTCGCTCGTCGTCAAGCGGGCACCGCCGTAGGCGACAACACACGTTCTCGTCCACGTCGTCGACAGCCTCGTCATCGAAGAATCGAGCGAGCGTCATCGTAGGAGCTAATCCACGCGGAGGCGGACACTCCTCCACGTGGCGACGTTCGCGCGCGGGCTCTAGTACGCGAGAAGGGCGTGCAGGCGTTCGTAGACCAGGAATTATTGACGGGCGTTCAACTCAACCGCATCGTTTGAACTGAAATTGAAATTTGGTAACCGCACTAGTACATAGGTTTTTTTTTATTGAAGAATCGATATGCATCTTATACACGCGATGGAATTTATTAGTGAGCGCTTCACCGAATTTTTAAAACAATAATGAGACCAATTAAAATCACACTCAAAAAGAAAAAGAAAAAAACAATTCAAAGACACGAAATACCTAAGACAGTCACATAATACGAAAATTTGTTCATTTTTCTGATTTTTCCTCTGCAATAGATTGCTGCCGTCGCAGGAGACGATCTTCGAGTTTGGCCTGCTGTCGCAGCCAATAGGAGCCCGTCTGCGGCGCAATCGGTTTCGCCGCCGTTTTCACCGTCGTTCCGGGCAGAGCGTCGAATATGGCGACGGGAGGGGCGACGGGAAGCGCGGAAGCGCTCACAATCCGTTTACGTCTCTGGAAAAAAAGCAGACGGTCATAGGTAATAATAATCATAATATTTTATTATTATTATTACTGGTCCTATTGTCTTTTCCTGGCCTTGTCTTGCCATCGAAAGGGCGTCCGCTTCATACGGTGTTCCATGGCGGTAACCGTAGATATCAGCTCGCGTCACTAGTCCAACGAATTTCCTATCAGCAGCAAAAAATGAAAATACCGATTTCCTTATTTCTTTTTTCTTGCCTTCCGCGTTGCGTGAGAATTCCCGTCTTTCTCAATATCCCGTCTATGCACCATTCGCCGTGTGCCGTTCCCACGACCGTGTTTGAAGTGCACGGCAATCCGGGCTTTTTCAGTTGGGTCGTAATTGCCGCCGAACGACGAGCAAATACAACAGCCCTAAAACCCTCAATAATATCAATTCCACTAATAAACGTAATCGATTACCGGACGAGAGACGGCACTATGGTTTCGACTTCCGGGTCAGGCGGACAGTCGTCTTGGAGATATTCGCGCAGAAGGAGAATGACTCCGTCGGCGAGCATGCAAGCTCCTTTGGGTTGAAGCTAAAAAGAAATACATATCTCCTTTCATCCTCGTTTTTTTCATACCTGCTCGATTTGACTTTCGTATCTTTCCACTAAGGCGTGCGATAGTCCGGCCGCTACCTCGTGAATCATTGCGAACGTGGGAAAAGCTCGGCTCACTGCGGCCATCTGAAAGTGCGGTCGTGTTGATTAATTATTTCCTATATGATTTTTTCCAAATGAACCTGGTGCTGTAGTGTGTCTGAAATTTTTGCTCCCACGTTGAGGGTGATTGAACCGGGCGTTGCGACGAGTCGTCCCATCAGGTTCATGCACGCGCATACCTTGGCCCAATTGTCAATTGATCGTCTGGCAGATGACAGTTGCATTCCCTGTGAAAAGAAGTTTTAGCATGGAAAGAAAAAGAGACGATTCTATTACTTTCATTGACACGATCAGTTCGATGAATTTGAGAAATATTCGCGTGGAGAACGTATTGAATTGGGGCTTCTTTTCGCGCAGCTCCTTCCACTCTTCAATCTAAAGAAAGAGGATGAAAAAGCGGTCCACCCTTTGTCAACTGGACATACTTGATCTTTGTGCTCTTGAAGAATTAATTTTTTCTCGTCATTCGCTTCTCCCTCCGTCAAACCGTCGAGCTGCTTTGTCACCGTTTCTAGCACCGTCCCAATAATCGTATCCAAAGCCTTTGCATGGGGATCGGAATCCCAACGATAACTCTAATGCATCAATATAATTAATTACGACTCGGGAGAACGAATCGCCTAACCTTGTTCGCAAATGCGACTTTAACTGCCGCCAATAATCGTCTCTCGTCGTCAGCCAAATCGGGTTTCTGATCTCGAATGGTTTTTTCGACGTCGCCAAGCAAAAGCAACGTCTCGTCACCCAGCTCCACTTTAGCAGCTTCAGCAATTTCCGTCACAGCTCCGTTATACTCGGAACCCGGCAGAATAAACGAAGTCTCGTTGGCCGCTTTGATTGCAGCTCGAGACGCTTCGGGATCTGACATACGAAGAGTCTGAGTCTTGAAACTGCATTCAATCCTGTATTCTTCTTTTACCTAGTGGCTGGTCGTGGACTAATAGCGAGCAAAAGAGGCCCGTTTTGTCCGGGTTCGAGACGAGGGCCCCTTTCCACCATTCGTCGTACGGTTTGTCGATTATTTGAATGAGATCTCCCTGAAGAAAAGATAATGTGTTGACCCTCGTACTTATAGTGCACGAGGTATCTGCTTACTTCTGAGAAAACCAGTTGAGATGGATCTCCTTCTGGTGCGTCTTCTCTAGCGATGACTACTATGGGAATAGCCTTGCCTACGATGGAGAAGTTTCTGGTTGAGTGAAAATGTAGAAAGAATTGCCTACGGGTTTTTATGTGCATTTCGAGCACGCGAACGATTGTCTGAACGCTTGCCCCTTCCGCCATTTGAAGAGCCGTTTTACCATCCTAAATTGTTTTCAAATCGTCATTAGAGTGTATATATTGAGATTTGGTTCTGACGTCTGTTCGCTTGATCGTGGGATCAGCGCCGATACTCAGAAGATAGGAAACGACGTTGACGGCTCGTTTCTCCACGGCCCAATGTAACGGCGTTTCACCTTTCTTATTCGGCGTATTGAGAGCCGTATGCGGTCCCTTTTTGAAGAGGATGACCATGAGATTGACGGAGCCCGTTTTGGCGGCGTGATGATAAGCGGTATTCCCATCCTAAAAAAATAACCAATAATTAGACGAAAGAGTCTCTCAAAACCATTCCCTTACTGCGTCCTGGCTGTGAACCGAAGCACCTCGTCTTGCAAGCAGCTGGGCGATGTTTGTGTATCCCTTACACAGAGCGGCGAGAAAGGCTGTTTCTCCAGACTACATGTGGTAGGTTACAGCAAATATTTTTGAATACCATTTACGAGGAACCTTTGCTGTCGCATTTGGATCAGCTCCTTTCGCTAGCAAGGACTCTATTGCTCCGAGAAAACCGCCGCCTTCGGAGCATGCAATAAAAAGAGGTGTTTCACCTTCCTATTATTATACGCGTTTGATTTTCTCATTGATTCCGAGTGGGTTTTTATTTATTCTTCGACTCTCACCTTTGTTGCTACGTCTAGTGGAGCGTTGTGTGCCAAAAAGAGCTGAATTATGTCGTTTCGTTCGACCGATTTGCAGCTCTTCAAAACGTAATGCAAGGGTTGATAGCCTTTCTAATGATGAAGCGGGGAGTTTGGGACTGGACTACGAAATATATGCAAGTGTCTTACTGTATCAGAAACGTCCAGCTTGGCTCCAGCATCGATTAGCGCCTTTGCGACGTCGAGCTTCTTGACGTAAAACAAAGGAGTACGATTCCTCTGCGCAAAGAAACAATATCTCGTGTATAATCCATAAATTAATTTTTTTTCCTTACTCCATTTGTTTCGTTCACGTTCGCCCCTTGCTCGAGCAGCAGTTTACACTTCTCAATATCCTCATTGGCGTAATGCAAAGGCGAGTTGCCACGCTGCAAACGGACACGAAGATCACACTGAGCCCCCGCGAAGGGAACTCCCTCCTTTCACCGACCTGATCTGCCGAAAGAAAAGGCGCCCCCGCTTCCAAGAGAATCTTCATCGTTTCCGGCACTCCCACAGCCGAAGCAACCAACAATGGCGTGCGTTTATTCTACGCGCAACACATACAGAGAATTTCCTCCCCTTACGCTTCACTACTAACCTTATCTTCGACAAACGGACTCGCTCCGTTTTCAATCAAAAGCGTTGCAATTTCCGGGCAGGAGTGAGCTAGATGAATGGGCGATTGCCCATTCTAGAAAGCGAAGACAAGATATTGAAAAGAAGTCTCGATATTCAGTGAGTTCCATTACTTCGCCTTCCATATAGACGTTCGCTCCGTTGTCCAATAACAACTTCGCAATGTCGATCAACTTGAAGCGGCACGCCCAATGCAGGGGTCCGTTAAAATCGGTCGAATGCGATGAACTAGACTGTTTACAAAATTGACTTTGATTTTGCGAAGGAAATCGATGGGCGTTCACCTCGGCCCCATTGTCCCCTACGGCATTTTCATTGGGATCGGCCCCTTCGTCTAGGAGACGTTTCACTTCGTCTAAATTCTTGTCTTTGATTGCTTTGATGAGAGGAGTCGTTCGTCGACTCGAGTCTCCTTCTTCGCTCATTCTAAACACGCCTTCTCTCTTACTTACGCAATCACGTGCATCACGTGACGTCTTTTTGTGATGTCACACACAGTACGATATTTTTTCGAGTATGCATCATCGGGCGTATCAGTCAATAACTCCGGCAAATAATTCATTTTTGAAGCGAAAGTGGGATCAGATTCGATTTGATACTCATAGAAATAAGGTAAGCTGCTACCCTGTGTGATTCTATAGTGGACATTTTCAGTCATTTGTACGTGTACTAAAGGTTGCTACAGCAAAAGCCGTTATTGATAATGAACCGCCAAGAACCTATTTACACTTGCAATTCAATTTGAAGAAACTGCAGGTTTCTAAAAGCAGTTAGTAACAATCTGTGTATAACTTCAAATTTCATGCTCAAGATGGCCGAAGAAAGGCAAGCCATTGTCGAGCGTGACAATAGGATTTTGCTCGAAAAAATGGCGTCAGTTTTGAAAATGGGAGGACGCGTTGATAATAGGAATTACTACCACCACAGAAGGTGAGCCTCTGGACCCTACGTAGCATTTATTTACATAAGTCTGCATGATGATACTAGCTTGAATAAGACCAAAAGGCAACGAGAACTTCTCTTCATCACCCACGAGAATCGTGTACCAAAGCTACCTCAAGTTTTGATAGGTCAGAGTACTGTATTTCTCCTCTAGGCTATTTTGAAAAGAATCAAGTCGAGGGAGCCTCACTACAATCACGTAGAATGGGTACAACTTTACATCTATCCAACCTCGGTAGAATGTTTAGTTCCCTGTGAACAATTAGCTTCAACAGTGGCGAGTCAATCAAGGCTACATGATACAGATATCAAAATATCAGCACCAAGCCAAGAAAAATGTTCTAACGAAAAAGAAAAAGGTGACGAAAACAGATCGTACGTACGCGCAAATTTTACATGATAAACAGGATGACAAAACGCTTCCGACTCTGACCCAGTCGCCCAAACCAGCCAAAACGCCGCCACGAACGAAAACGGAAACACAGGAGAGCCCCAAAACCCCACCAATAATATCGCCAAGCAAAGTCTCCCTAGCAACGGCGGCACCCTAGCAAACAAAAAACAACCTCGTGCGCGAAAAAGAAAGTGTCGTTAATAAAAATCATCAAAGCGTACAATCACAAACAATTGAATTCCCAATTTTAATTCTTATTCGAACATAGGCAAAAGTCTCTCTCTCCGCGCGCGCCCGCCCGTCCTAACCAAGCGAAAACCCTATACCAAACAAGCACCTATGCCTGCTCTGATTGATCAACGCGCTAAGTGTCAAAGTACACGGAAGCGGCAACATCTTCTTCTCCACCGTCGAAACGACGTTCCAATTCGTGTCGACGGACGCGCGAAACGTCGCGCCCGCCTTCGGCAAGTCCATCTGATAGCCGGCCGTAACCGTGCTTTCCGAATTGACAACCGAACTCTGAAACTCGACGGCGACTTGCGTGTTCGGCGTCGAATATTGATAATAGGATAAATGAAGACCGACGGGACTCGCCGTTGCGTGGAAACGAAAGGAGTTCGTTTGATACTTCGCTATTAGGGAGACGAGCGTCGTTTGCTCGATCGCCGAGCGCTGGTGCATCACTTCGGCGCCAACGGCGACGTTTTCCGTCACGCTGTGTTGATAATTGGCCACGAGCATTCCCGTACGTGCGAGTAGATCTGGATTTGCCATGGCAACGCCTAGGGTGTAGGTAGAACCGCGATACTCGAGATCGCCTTGGAAACCTTGCCAGCGACCGAGATTCGACTAAAAGAGATACATAGTATTTATTTATTTATTTATTTATTTATTATTACCTGTATAATGATTTTTGATTTGAGTCCGTCTACCCACTGATTAATGAACTGTGAGTTTAATATGCCAGTGGAATCCATTTCTCCTAATATGACCGGGTAGCTCTGAGAGATGAGGTCCGTATTAATCATGATTTTTATAAATAAATATTTTTTGTCTTTACTTCGCCTGGACCGGTTTGATTGGCTCCTACGTAGGTCGCGCTGAACGAGTACGTGCTCGGCTGCTGTTGATCTAACGTGAGCGTGTGCGTCGTGGAGAAGTGGGGGCTCACTCCCTTCGTTATCGCTATTTTCCCACCGGACAGCGGTTGGGGGAAAAGTTCTGCACGCGCGAGAGAGATAGTGCGCCATTCGGCGTTTCTAGAGATCGCCTATACCTTTCGCCTTCTTGTGAATGTCGTCGTATGCGCCTGGATTGCCGCGTTCGCTCGACGAGCTGGCTGGTTCGTCTTTGGGGGCCTCGGTTGGTGGCGATGTCGGTGCCACCGTCATGGGAGGTGGTGGCGGTAGCGTACCCATGGACGCGCTGTCTTTGTCCGATCCCGCAGCGAAAACTACGTTTCCCATCGCGCGTGCCGTCCACTAACGTGCGCTATCTATCGAAGATGACGTAAAAACTAGGTAAAAACTCGCTAAATTTTCAACTCAATGCCCCTCCCAGTACTGTATTTCACAGTGTAAAAGAAAACAGTTTGTGTAATGAATCTAGAAACAGTACAGTACCGATAGGGAGGAGGGAGGGGATCTATGACAGCTAACGCGCGTCACTCAAGTCGAAAATGTGGCGTTTTCTCATTTTGATCGTCGTCACGACGACTCTAGTGTTTTCTCCGGGTGCGTATCGTTTATTACAACGCGAGTCAGATATTTTAGACGGGTGAGGCTCTTTTAGGAACCGACGCCGCCGACAAGAAAAAGAAACGCGACACGCTCTACAGCAACATCTATCGCGACATCGACGACATGGGCTATTGCGTGCGCCTCACAAACGCCGACCAGTCGATCGGCTGCGCAAGTAGGCGACACAACGCGAAAAGGAGGGGTTCAAAAACTCATCCAGTCATTTAGCCGGCCCCAACGGCGATACGGGAACCGTGTACCTAATCGAGAGCCAACGCGATATCGATTGGGTATTGAGCGAGGGATCGATGCCTCCCTACGTTCCCCTAATCAATCAGAAACAGTTTTACAACAGGTCGAATCGCGTGTGTGGGGGCCTCTTTAGGGGAACCGCGACTAAAACGTGGGGCGTACATAGAACATTTATGATGTTACTGAAAGACGGGGCAGCAGCGGGGCGAATTAGCGGAATTATAGCGGATTTTCTGACGTCAACTAATGATTACCAGCAAGGTAGCCAATAAATGGATAATTGGTATTTATCAGATTAAATATTTTATTAGATAATGGGGAGTCACCGGCACGTCAGTGTCCCAATCAAGGCTTTGGAGGCAATTTTAGAATTGTATTCTATATTCTGATATTGATTAGTTTATTAGGGATTGGCTCCACGTGTAATCCCACTTGGAATCCCAAGGCAAAGAGTTTAGGTTGTGGGCGGGGTGTAGTGAGCGTGGGGGCTTCGTTCTAGGGAAGTTCGCTTGCCTTCGATCATTTCGATTTTCCAATTTTTGGACTTCGCGATCCGGAGCAGCTTGGAGCACTCAAAAACGTAAATAGAAATATGTCATTGAAGTTATTAATTTATGATCGTCGCTGTCAGTGTTCAATACTTTTCAATCAGAAAAATTCCTCCTTTGAACGTTCCTATCCGGCGTGTCAAGTGCGTATGCGCGCCTTTATGTCCGCTTCTGTAAACACGCCTACGTGCATGAGAAAGAGTGAGACAAGCCTTCCACAAAAATGTAGTACTGATGATATAAACGGGAATTTAGATTCTCATGTGATTCTTTCGTCGTCCGGTTTTTGCGATCCTCTTGTGAATCCTTCCTTTTGGGGTAGCCTATTTTCACCGACGAAAATTAACAAATCTGAAGCAGTTGTCATGGCCACAGCAAAGGTTTACTGCGAAAATTTTAAATAATGAATAGATATTTTGATACTCTCCCTTTAGATGGATGCGTCTGCGTTTTTTCATCAATTGTCGTTTGGCGCGAATAACAATGCTGCGGGCATTGTTGCGCTTCTTGGCGCTTTGGAAGCGCTAGGGAAACTGAAACGAGATGTAAAATCCTGATTTAATAAATAGACTTATGTATTTATTACCTTTCTCTTACCAGCATAAGATTTCCGAGAATTCGATTTCAAAGCCAATCCTCTTCGTCTTTTTTAATGGGGTTCGTTAATAGAGTTTATTTATCTGATGAGTCTCTACGATGTTGTATCTTATTATTAGGAAGAGTGGGATTACATTGGCTCGTCTCGGATGGTGTATAATCTGTTGAAGAATTGCCAAAAAGATTCTCAAAAAGGATGCGAAGTCGGAGACGTGAGCGGAGGTGTACATTATTGCTATTTTGTCTTGCAATAGTTCATTTCTTAGGGAGAAGTACCCATCTCGCGATTTCTGGGTCTCAATCGTATTGAGTCCTTTTTGGAATTGAGCCAAATTGGTTTACCTGGCGAGGGCGGAACTCTGTTTGGTCACAAGCCAAGTAACGCCAATGCAACAAAGGTAAAATTAGATTTAAAATATCAATAATTATTGAATTATACGTATCCTCACTAGTTATTCAACACTCTGACCAGTTATTCTTCCGCAATATCCCCCGCCCCGGATGGCCAGCAACTTCCTCCCTCATCCCTTCTTCAATTTCTCGATGAGTTAAATGTCATTGGGGGCGTGGTTCTTGCAGATCATTCGGGTTCCTATAAGAATCGCTTCTACGGCGGCGCGTTTGATGATGCGCACAATCTCCACTTAAACGCTGATCAGACGACATCGGTATGAACCCAATTGTCAATACATAAATAGATAGCTGATCCTATTGAAAAATTCAAAGAGCCATCTGGCCGATGTTTCTACCACGGTTGCTAAGACACTTCTAAACTTGGCGGGAGCCAATGACAGTGTGATTGATATGGTCAAAGCCAATGAGACGACAGTGCGTTAGCATTGGGCTCGATTCTTCAGTAAAATTCCTTGATTTTTTTATTATAGATTTCAACGCTGTTGCATTGTTTCCTTCAAGAAATGAACTGCACCTTATTCAAAAATCTCTCCACATCAGACGATGCAGATAAGCTTAGTTAGCGTATAAATTTAGTTGGAACGCGTGCTAATGACGTTCCTCAATTCTGTAGAAAATCGAGCGGGACCTCGCTACATTAGCGTGGATGCAAGCACTCCGAATGCAGTCACGCTCATTCGAAAGTTGGCAATTTATTATTCGGGAATTGAGGCAACAGGTACCAAGCAAGATGACTGCACCAACGGACCTGTCTCCGAATCAAAATCCGGAAAAAGCAATGTGCGTGCTGAAGTGGCATTTTTTTCTATATTTATAAATACCGTCTATGTAGTATCTCAAAACGATGGTTTGGAATCGGGGTGCGGGATTTTGTCGCTATGGTTACGTATATAAAACCGAGGCAAAATCGCCGGCATTTTTGCTGAAAGAGTACGGTAGCAGCAAGTACTCCACGTGGGCTGAAAGCAGGTAGAAAATGAATAAATAATAATCAATGATTGATAAATCAAATTGGTATTAGATGGGATGTTGATCCGACCCTAAGTTTCTACGTGGCATCGTCTGATTACATTGAAGTACGACTACTTTTCTGATAGAAAAAAATCAATTTGTTATTTATTTAGAACGTCACATTGGGTGTCGGTGTGATGATGTTCGTACTCTCGTTTTTCGGCACGTGGTACGGAATGAGACGAATGAATTCGCGGAGTGGTGAGTACACAGTACAGTAACTTCGTCGCTGTAGAATCGACTATATCGACTAATCGTGGAAACTCGGACCCCAATGATTTTTTTAGAACTCGATAAAAAAAGAATCCCTTTGTTACGTTATCGTAGAGGAAAACCCGCGCAACGACCGCGTAACAAATAGCCCTAAGTGAGGGTGTACCCCTCTTTTGAATGACATGTTAAGCTTTCCCCCAGATGGCCCTTTATTTCCATGTAGCTATTCCTGGCTAGAGCTTCCCTCTAATTGGACCGCGCCCACGGACCGACTTACACACGCGGTTCTACGCCGGTTTCACGTCGAATATACTTAAAATCGGTTTTATTCGCTAGTCCATATAACGCGTACGCTCTATCTCGTCGATTTTTCGATTTTTTGGGCGTGCACTACCGGCACATCCTGCGTGACCGTTTGACGCCGACCAGTCCGTTGTTATGCAACAGTGTGCATAACCAAATATAATTCATATACAAGCCGGTCAAAATGAGATAAGCTGAATAGAACCGGTAGACAGAAATGCCGCTCTCCGGCGTCCGAGACCCCGCGAGACCCTTGTCCTCCCTAAGCGCTAATTGATATGAGTTCAGTGCCGCACCGACCCCCGGAAGGGCGGAAATGAGGTGGGCGTTTTTCATATAACAGAGGGCGTTTACTTAAGCGCGACCGAGTCGTTCGAGTGACTGATTCGAGTCGTCGAAGCCTCAGAAACCGCTGCTAGAATCGTTCCTCCGTCTTCTTTTCGTCGTCGAGGTAGACTGCAAACGAATTGGGAAAACAGTGCTCATCTAATATACCGTTGTGTATATACAGAAGGGACCCCTAGCTGTTTCCATTCCCGTCGCGCTTCCCCATGCCGGACTCGAACGCAACCCCGCATTTTCACTGCGGCGACGCCGTCGTCGATTGGCGATTCCCCTCGTGGAACGAAACGACGCTCGCCGACGCGTGGGAATACCAAGCGTACGTCGCCGGCTCGCTCTTCGCGCTCATCGCTCTCGTCGCCGCGATATTTCTCTTCCAACGCAAGTCGGCCGCGGCGCCGACGCGCTCGACGTCGAACCTGCGAAACGACGTCGCGGCGAGCGCGCGACGCTTCGCCTATTCGCTACAGATCTTGTTGATCTTTCTCGGCACTACGCGCGTCGTCGTCCTCTGCGCGGATCCCTATAAGAAATTCAATCGTCTCCCGCCGCTTCTGTATCACCTCCTCTTCAGTTCCACCGATCCCGCTCTATTAACGGCTCTCAGTCTTCTCGGCATCGTTCTGACTCAGCAGGTCATCGCGTCGCGTCGACTCGTCTGGTGGTTCCGCGGCTGTCTAAGTGGCAAAGTCATTATCTGCTTAACGTTTGTTCACTTCTTCATCAACACGACTGCCGAGATACTTTTTCACTATAAAGTCGCGCGAAAGTCCGTCTACATCGTATGTAATCTCTTCACCTCTGTCTGGGGCATGTTTTTGTGCTTCTTCTTTCCGGCGATGGGCGTGCGGACGTTCATGCTATTGGATCGTGCACGACAATTGGGCGCTGCGTCGAAAGCGAAATGTCGTCAGTGGACCGATTCGTATCGACTTCTCATTCTCGTCTGTCTGACTGCGTTTGCCGGCTTGTGCTACTGCACTCTTCACACGGTCACTCTAGTGCAGACGTTGCGCTGCGTCGCGCCGGGGGATCGACTTCTATTCGGCTTTTCGACGGTGACGCGAATAGCTGAGTTCGTCATGGCGGCCCTTTTGCTAGCCGCCACAATTCGAACGCGCGGTTTCGGACGATATTTCGTCTGTTGCAAGAGGCGACGACGCTCGCAGTCGACAGCGAGCGTCCTTTCGTGGGGTGGTCGCGCCGCCGCGCGAGTGACGGCGGGCGTCGTCGGGTCTCATATGCAGTTGGAAGCGAGGCGATTGTCGAATCAGTCCCAGTCCATGACTCCGCCGGAGACGGATGTGACCACGGTGGCTTCCGATGTTGGTGGTCTACAGGAGATAAAGGAGACAAAAGAGACGGTTGTCGTTTTGAATTGCTTGCCGGAGCAAAATGGACACGTAAAGAATCTTCCGGCTACTTCGGTCGACACGAAAGTGCGCGTGGAATCTGACATATTATTTGTGTAAATACATAGTTATTTATACAATGCGACCCACGTCGCGCGGTGCTCCTATTCTTCCTGAGAAGTGCATGTTTATTATTATTATTATCATAGTCACATGACACTTTTCTTTGTTTAATTTATTAAATCAGAGAGAGAGAGAGAGATGATCTTAAATCGGTCACGTGTCGCGGATTCCAAATTTTTTATTGGCTCGGAAGAATGAGCGCAAACGAAGCCGAATGTCTAAGTCGAATGGGCTTGAACGATCACAAGGCGGGCATGCAAGGCCTCGACAAGGCTCGCATCAACAAAATCATTCTCGAAGCGTCGAAGGGCTCGAAATTCTACGAAAACGAGCTCAAAAAGGAGCGACAGGTCACGAAACGCATCGAGCGGCTCAAAGAGCAACTCGACGACGTGACGGCGAGCGAAATCGAACGTGCGACGACGAGAATCGACGCGATAATCGCCGAACTCGAATCGACTCGCGATCTCGCGCGAAAAATCGTTCACGTCGACATGGACGCGTTCTACGCCGCCGTGGAAATGAAGAACAATCCGTCTTTGAAAGATAAACCAATGGCAGTCGGGGGAATGTCGATGTTGGTGAGTGGGGCCCCTCTCGAGGGAACCAAAGTATTTTCCACTTTTAGTCGACATCGAATTACGTAGCGCGACGTTACGGCGTTCGCGCCGCAATGCCTGGATTCATTGCCAAACGTTTGTGCCCCGAGTTGGTATTAGTGAAGTTGAATTTTCCCGAATATCGACGAATTAGTCAACTAGTTCGCGGAGTCTTATCTCAATACGATCCGAATTACGACGCTATGAGTCTCGACGAAGCCTATCTGGATTTAACCGACTATTTAGAGAGAAGAAAAAAGAAACTCGATACCATAGAAAACACGGTTGCTAGGCAACAGGAAAACAAATTTTTAGACAGTAGCTTTAAAGATGATGAGGATATACTGGGTGACGACGACGTCGATGAGGAGGCGAAAGAGATCGAGTGTGAAGTCGAAGAGGTGTCGGAAACTTCCGCCTTGGACTCTGTGGACTCTGAGTCCTCTGCTCCTTTGCCCTCTTCCCTTCCGCTTCCGGGTTTTGGGGATTCTGTTGAAGATGTCGTCGCGGAAATTCGATTTCGGATCAAAGAGGTCACGGGCGGGCTCACGGCGAGTGCTGGCATCGCGCCAAATCGGATGCTGGCGAAAGTGTGTTCGGATAGAAATAAACCCGATGGACAGTTTCATTTGGAATCGGGTAGAGAAACGGTGTTGCAGTTTGTTCACAATTTACCAATACGCAAAGTAAAAACAATAGAATGTATCTTATTAATCTATATTTTTTCTTAGGTTAGTGGTATTGGGAAAGTTACGGAGCGTTTATTGAATTCTCTGGGTATAGTCACGTGCTTTGATTTGTATGAGAAACGAGCGACGCTCTTCTGTCTCTTCTCACCGACGTCGTTTCATTTTTTTCTCTGCGTTGCTCTCGGCATTGGTTCGACGGACGTTGGAAGGTAAATACTCTCACTTATAGACGTTTATTGATTTACTTTGCTTAGGGAGTACGACAGGAAGAGTATGAGCGTCGAGAGAACGTTTCAGGAGATCAATTCTCCGTTGGAACTTCACAAGAAGTGCAAAGAACTATGTGAAGCCCTAGCACAAGATCTCCAAAATCAAAATCTGAAAGTACCAGGGAAAATCGATAAAAATGATTAACTATTGGTGTTGAAGGGAAGAACTGTGACCGTTAAACTGAAACTGGTGTCGTTTGAAGTTCGCCAGCGCGCGTCCACGTTGAATAGAGCCGTGAATGAAGCTGAGGATATTTGCACAGCGGCAAGTCAGGCTCTAGATGCGGAAATCAAGGCTAGACATCCTCAAACCCTTTCCCTACGACTCATGGGTAAGAAAACGGAAACTAAGGGGCTGTTTTGTAAAAGGGGCTTCAGGAATTCGAATGTCAAATTTTGAGCGATTGGATGAAAGCCAGACGACCGTGAGACGTTTATTTGAAAAGGCGGCAACGACGAGTAGTCTTAGTGAAAGCGAAACAAAGGTGAACGAGTTTTAATTATTATTTATCGTATTGATGTTCGCTTAGTTTGTGTGTCCGGTGTGCGGATTGGAACGAGAGTTTCGGTCATCGAATTTGACGCTTGTAAATGCTCATGTCGATAGTTGTCTTCGTCAAGGTAAGAGTGCAAGTTCTTCTGCTACGGGATCTCCGGCGAAGAAACGAAAAGTGTCAAATTGTAAACAGGAGAATGATGGATCACGCACCTTATTGTCATATTGGCACAAAAAGTAGAATAGTGAAGATAATCAACAGCTTTTACTTTCCTGACTGAAAGACAGAAAGAAGGCTACAACTCTACTCCTCTCACTCAGGATAATACCACTTCACCCACTCTTTAGCCAAAATTTGACAAGACAAAGGCTTGGAGTTTTTACACTGCAAGTGTCTCAGGCAAAATACCATAGTAGAGGACAAAACGTACATAGAACTTGAGAATCGTTACAAGGAACTAAGGCAGGAACAGCGTGATGCATAAACAGTAGGATAAACAGTAGGTGCCAATTCGTGTAAAGAGCTTGATTGAAGATTGCTACGGTTTAATTAATACTTTGGGCAGTTGAATCCCTTGCAGTCGTCACGCCCGAACCATCAGTTTTGGTTTGTTCTTCAGTATAAAGTGTTCTTGGCATGATTTGCACTCTGCAGGCATAATCACGACGTGGGGGCGTTTACGGTTGGAATCTGTTGCGCATGATCAAGTCAGGCATGCAAGAGCTGCATGCAAGGTGTAGGCCACATAGGACCCCTCCCCACACTTCCACACACATGGCTGGCTGGCTATTGTTTGGTTGGCAAGACTACAGCATATTCAACAAGACAATGAAAAACATCAAAGTACACGTAAGCCAAATCAGACACTTGTCACGACGACATATAAGCAAGCGTACTGCTGGGGTCTTGGTCGATGGCTCCTCCGATCCCATCGTCGCTGTCACTGTGTTTGGCCATAGACTAGATAATGATGGCCTTTTGTGAGCCATCATGTGATCCCCGAACACCCTCAGCACGGTATCTGTCACTCTAATTTTAGGAAAGCTGATGTGCATAATGTGCATCACACTGCCTAACCATGACATACATTATTTTCCACAAAATCCTACAATTAGCTAATTTGACCTGTCATGCGCACAGAGCTACCCCTCCCCAGCCCAACTTTTTCAGGTGATCGTGTCACGAGGCCCATTATCAGCTCGCAGTTGGGTTTGCGTGCTGCGAGCTTCGCTCGCAGCACGACAAACCCAACGTGCTCCTTTACTGCGTTCCCTTGATAAATGTTACTAATAAGCTCACTGTTATATGCCCGTTATGTTTATCAGACATAGATATAACAGTGCTGTTATGCTGAAAACTATTGAACACTATCCGGGGTTGCTATCTACTATGACGTCACCTTTTTTGGCAGCACTGTGAAATATACGGGAGAGTATGACATCACAATGAATGTGATGTCATAAAGGCACCTTTGTGTGTGATTGGCCTAAGAGCGATTGTGACGTGAGCGTGACCGACAGACAGACAAACACTTTGAGATTTTGGCCGATCACGTTTGAGAGCCCCTCCCACCAGGGCGCGCGCGGGCGAAGCCCGTGCGCGCCCTGGTGTTCGGGGAATAATGGTTTGGTCATTGAACTCCAGATCCACCGGTGCCGGATCCACCGGTGCCGGCTGTGTTTGGCCATAGATAATGGTTTGGCCATTGAACTCCAGATCCCGGATCTACCGGTGCCACCTCAGGCTTCTTTTCAGTGAATTTCTTGCGTTTGTCTGATGCGCATCTAAAACGTGCATACAGTACTAGTTAGTACAGAGTTACTCGTATCATGACCGTTGCCTGCAAAACTGACTCGATCTGGCCGTTACGTGTATATGGCGTCCTGACAGCTAACTAACACATCCCGATTCAA
Source organism: Oscarella lobularis (assembly GCF_947507565.1). NCBI lineage: Eukaryota > Metazoa > Porifera > Homoscleromorpha > Homosclerophorida > Oscarellidae > Oscarella > Oscarella lobularis. The sequence goes on from NC_089175.1 coordinate 2,249,475, forward strand.
TCGTGGCTTACTCTGGGCAAGTGTAGGAATACATCCCACCAAAGCAGCGATCGCTTTTATCAACCGTGAAGTGCCAACCGCAAACGCCGCATCTAGAAGCCATCGGAGTCGAGTCCAAGCTGGGTTGACACGTAACTTACATGTATGTCTATCTGATGACAGCGTGACAACTGGCGCCGCCTCGCGTGATTTAGAACTATCTCGCGTGATTCACCTCCCGTGATTCGCCTGGCCTCCCATCAGAGACTATACCGCACTGCTGCCTCTACATACTCCTCCACTTCCTCCACATAGCCTCTGACCATAGATCGAGGGGGGGGGGACAAATGAATGAAAATTTAATTAGAGAACACTGCGTACAAATAGCTTAGAGCGTTGCAAAGAACGAAGGCAATAGCGTGCAGCGGATACAGACGTGCGGGAATTGGCAGTTTCTAGTCAGTCATTGTCAGGAAGTTCAACAATTTTTGGACCATCCGTGTCCCTGGCAGTTTTCATAGTAGGTTTCATAGTCATAGTCAACACTTGATATAGAGGTTTGGCCTTATTTTTGGTTTCTAGTTCTTCTTTGACGCATCTGTGATAGGAAGCTCGTCATTATTACGGTTCCACCGAACGATCCACCTATGGCATTACAGGTGTTTGCTAGATTTTTAGTCGTTATGTAGCAGTTTAGGTTCACGGAAAAATAGAAATAGCGGAGGAAGCAACTGACTCGGAGCGGACAACGGTTTACTTTGGACAGTTGAATTCCTTGTAGTCACGTCCGAACCATCTGTTTGGTTTGTTCTTCAGTACAAAGTGTGCTTGGCATGTTTTGCACTCAGCAGACATAACGGTCGCGGCGTCAGTTTGCAGGCTGAATCTGTTGTGCACATGCATGCGTAGGACATGCCTTCCCTGAACGCGCACCCCCACAGGAGATCTCCCGCTCCCACATAGCAAATGTTTGGTTGGCAAGACTACAACAAACGCGGCGACCGCACAAGACAGTCATAACAATGAGTCAGAGTCAGAGCTTGGGGGGGGGGGGGGGGGAGCCTTTCGCATCAACTGAATTCGTCGTTGTCAGCCGTCACTTTGATATTCTTTCCTTCGTACTGAATTTTCGCCACTTTCATTTCCTTCGTTTTGCTGAACTGATTGCGTTTGTTGTCCGCGCATCTAGAAGCGAGCGTGCATACTAAATGTGCGTGACGAGGTTCCAAGTATAGAGACAGTTCTCTTCGGATGGAAGCCACGACAGTGCTATTCATGCAATGCTTACTCTGGGCAGGTGTAGGAGTATTTCATTCCAAACCAACGATCGCCTTTATCAACCGAAAAATGCCGGCCGCAGACATTGCATTTTGAAGCCATCAGCAAATTGACCGGACTAAACAAGCGGGCTCTCCGTTCCAACCGTTCAAGCGTGACAGTGTGTGGGAGCAGGTATCGTGGGTCTTGGTGCCGCTCACGCGCGGCGGCGTCAGACTGTTCCACCGGCTCCTATAGATAACTTGAGGTCATGCGTTTGACCAGCTGACTTCACGTGATTCCTGACCTCAGGTTACCCCCAGCAAAGACGCAGCATTTGAAAATTATCACATGAGAGCTCAACAAAAAAGAAGCATGCATAACCTAAAACACGGTCCCCCTAGAGTTGCATCGACGAAAACAACAATAAGAACAACAACAGCAAATTGTCCAACGTATCAAGCAAAAACCGTATCATCAATCGAACGAAGGCTTCCTTTCTATGGCGCGTGCACTTGCATGCACAATTTGGCCGGCGGCCTTCACGACCTGGTGAAATTCGCCCTTAGGATAGTGAAGTTCTGCTCCATCTTCCGTTCGTTTGAGTTTGACCTTGCGTATATCATGCCTGTCATTGCGCGCGGCTTCTGCACACCTATACAGAGAGACATTCATTCACCGTCGTGCTTTTTTGGCCCCGATTCTTACTCTTCACATGTGTAGGAATGATCAAAGAAGATGCCCTCCTTTTTCTTAACTCGAAAGTGTTTGCCACATCGTTTACACTGCGAGGACATCGTTACACAACAAGTTTTGACTGGGGTGACCAGGTGCTCAATACACGCGTAGGAATGCTCCAAGTCTCGACGGTAGAATGATAAAGATCATGTGAATTCAAGGGAACTAACCCTCCCTCCTCCTCCCCCAATGTTCACACCTGCATAAAATTTAGGTCATGTGTGCGTTTTACGCACCCGCGCAAAACTACGCTGTTTACCCTTACCATACGGTCGAGTCGCTAAACAAACTAGCCTCGTGTTATTGGATCGTGCACGACACATTCGAATTGTTTGGCCATTGAACTGAAGATCCACCAACTTCTTTCCACTTTCCCCGGCTTTTCTTCAAGTTATGGCGTCACTTTGTCTACTGTGTATATATCGAGAAGCGTGCGTACCGAATTAGGTAATTGCGTGCCGAGAGTCCACATTGACAAGGATCAGAGACACTTCTCTTTGGCGGATGGTGGACTAGCTAAAATTTAGGTCTATCGCTATAGCCACGGATCTTAGATCTAAGATCCGTGCTATAGCTAACAGATCGAGATCGAGTTGACCCGAGAACCGTACTGCATGGGTCGTACTGTACGTGCATGGCATGCTGACAGTGCTATGCAGGCCGCTATGCAGTGCTTACTCTGGGACAGGGTAGTATTCCTTCCAAGTTCCAAGCCAACTCTTCTCAATTGTGAAGTGACGTCCGCAGCACGATCCGTACGTGTCCGCAGACGCTGCATTTAGAAGCCATCGGAGTGAACAAGTTGGCTCCCGTATCGTGGGCCGTTCTCGGCGTCTGCGCAAAACTACGCAGTAGAGTAGGACCTCGGCTTTCGGACATTCTGCGATTTCGGACGCTCGCACAGCAAATCTAGCGAACCGATTCTGGCTTCCTATGACGCATTTGAAAGCCCAATCCCTGCGAGGAAGATATGCCAGAGCGCGAATCAATAGACCAAACCCTCATGATTTTATGAGAAGATTAGCGCGCGCAGGTCAAATCCTCCGCTTTCGGACAGCAGTATCGCTTTCGGACACGTATGCGTAGCTCATTCAATTTTTCATGTTTCGCTTAGAGTTTTTTTTCACAAAATCCTCTATCATAGAGCTTTCGAACGCAATAAAGCTTTAGCTAAATGGTCTAGTCTATCGCATGCTAAAAATCGACGAATATACCGACATCGCACCTCGGTGTTCGGACACCAGTTATTCCGTTTGCAAAGCCCAAATCCGTTTCTAAAAGGACATTCTGAATTTTCTGTAAGGTCTTTAAGTAGATTTTCAAAATCAGCTTGAAAAAGAGAAACTTTGCTAAGCAATTGGGCTGTTTAGCGCATGAAAATGAATTTCTTGTGTTTGCATTGGTAGCCATAAAACTAAATATAGCAACGAGATTACCCAAACTGGTACAGAAGCAAGCGGTGCGAAGAAAAAGTCACCCTAAAACTTCATATTATTGAAAAATTCTTTCACATACCAGTACAGGACGTTACGCAAAATGCAGTTTGTTCAAACTTTATCATAGCGTTTGTACTGTTTATGGTATATTGCCAAGAGCTCAGGCTACGTCAAGCTGACCATCTGCGTTTATTAATTTATCTATTGCGTTCTAAGAATTTCAGTTTGAGTGCTCTTATATAAAGATCGAATTTCAGATTCTTGGTATCACACTCTGGCTGTGATATCTTCATGAATCTCGATGCTGCTAAAAATGTACTTGCTCTACTTATGGAAGAGCACTCCAGAGACAGATACTGTAAAAAGGCGTACTTTTATGTAATGTTTCTGACGTTGCGATAAAAATCAGCACGACAAATGCATTTGGCGTAAAGTACTGTATGCGGCAGAATTTTTCATTAATACGAAGTTTTAGGGTGACCTTTTCTTCGCACCGCTTGCTTCTGTGCCAGTTTGGGTATTTTCGTTGCTATATTTAGTTTTATGGCTACTAAAGCAAACCCAAGAAATGCATTTTCATGCACTAAACAGCCCAATTGCTTAGCAAAGTTACTCTTTTTAAGCTGCTTTTAAAAATCGTTTCAAATACCTTACAGAAAATTCAGAATGTCCTTTTAGAAACGGATTTGGGCTTTGCAAACGGAATAACTGGTGTCCGAACACCGAGGTGCGATGTCGGTATATTCGTCGATTTTTAGCATGCGATAGACTAGACCATTTGGCTAAAGCTTTACTGCGTTCGAAAGCTCTATGATAGAGGATTTTGTGAAAAAAAATTCTAGGCGAAACATTAAAATTTGAATGAGCTACGCATACGTGTCCGAAAGCGATACTGCTGTCCGAAAGCGGAGGATTTGACCTGCGCGCGCTAATCTTCTCATAAAATCATGAGGGTTTGGTCTATTGATTCGCGCTCTGGCATATCTTCCTCGCAGGGATTGGGCTTTCAAATGCGCCATAGGAAGCCAGAATCGGTTCGCTAGATTTGCTGTGCGAGCGTCCGAAATCGCAGAATGTCCGAAAGCCGAGGTCCTACTCTAGGTGAGTGCGTGCGTAGATAAATGGCTACGGACAAGGAACAACATGACGTTGATTTAGACGAGCTCTTAGCCGGTACTGCTGCATCGCAAATGTAGCTAATCACTTCCAAACCGAATTCCTAGAGTCGCTAAAAGATTTCGACAAAACTCCCTCTGCATCATCGGCAGCCGAAACGTCGGTGGACGCGACGTCGAAGAAGTCCTCCGACGAGGCCCCCGATCCTCTCGATGAAGCTCTAAGCGCCGAAGTGGCTCGAAAAGCAGCCGAGGAACTCGATCAGGCGATGAACATGCTCGCCGGCGAAAATCCCGACGTCTTTCGTCGGCTCGAGGAATTCGCGCAAGGATTCGAGGCATCGCTCTTGGAAGAAAGGAAAGGCCGAAGGAGAGGAGTCTCCCGTCGCGGGTGCGGCGGGAGCTGAAGCAGGAGGAGGAGGAGGTAGCGTTCAAGATAAGATGAAGAAAACATTGGAACAAATGCAGAAAGACGCGAAGGACATCAAGGTAAGAATGTATAGGAGTTGGGGCTTAGATCTCATAGCGTTTGGCTAATATTTGGTCATTTATTTCTCTTCAATTTCTCTTCAAGATTTTTTATACAATAACCGTATGTGTGTTTCTGATCTGACATCTTTTTAGAATGTCGAGGTTCCTCCTGATAGTCCTGGTAGTCCTGAAGAGATGTTCAAGGCACTTTCAGGCATGGTTCTTGGAAGTGATGCTCCTAGTGAAGGAGCTGATGAAGATGGCTCAGGAATCATTCCAATGATGCAACAAATGATGAAGAATCTCCTATCAAAAGACGTTCTATATCCAGCCATAAAAGACATCCGTGATAAAGTGAGATAATCGATATAGATTTATTTTGAGACGCGCTTTTATAGTATCCTGATTGGTTGAAAGAAAAAGGGGGAGAACTGTCTGAAGATCAACTGAAGAACTACAAGGAGCAACTTTACATGATGAACAAAGTCTGCGCTGAAAGGCAGATGACGACGAAACCGTGAAGAACAGATGATTAAGCTTATTATTAATTAATTAATTAAATATACTTACTTGACATCGGCTTGAAGGTCTGTACGTGAAAGCCAATTATTTAAATACCTGCGTTTGTAATCTTTTGACAATATCTAAGAACGACATTACTCGCAAGAACCGATCGACACCAAGAACGACAGAAAACAATACAATTCTTGAAGCAGAAGTACGTATCTTCTGGACAGTTTTATGTCAGCCCGAAGCCGCCATGCATGATTTTGGAAAGCAAATACTATCTTGGCGAGAAACATCTCATAAAACTGTCCAGAAAATACGTGCTTCTGCTTCAGGAATTATATCGGTTTTTTTTCGTTCTTGGTGTCGTTTTCTTGCGAGCAGTGTCGTTCTTAAATATTGTCAAAAGATTACAAAAGCAGGTATTTAGATCATCCCATGCAAACTAACGATCCCATCCCAAACTAATTTAATCAGTCCAAACTAAAGCATTTCATACTTTTGGCATATTCCACCCGCCACTCAGTCAGTCAGTCAGTCAGTCAGTCAGTCAGTCAGTCAGTCAGTCCTTCTCTATCGGATTGCGCGAGCCTCAGTTACGGCATGACCGGGCCAAACTGAAACCAACCCGGAAAATCGAACCTGAAGCCACCCACCGCAGTGTCAGCCGCCGCCTGGACTTTTATTACAGAGTGAGACCACCAAATGAATGCCAGTGAGTGAAATAAGACTCAGCGGGGGTGTTCCGTGTAGACGCTACCATATAGTTCCAAGGAATTTTCACTCGCGATAATCTTACTCATCCCCCGCAGTTTTTTGCTTTTGAGTCTCGCATGCGTATTTCCGTCTGCAGTTTGCCTTGTCACGTCACGTCGATTCCGCTTGCTCTCTCTGTATTGAAATGAAAAGAAAACACTGACAAGCAAAAAGCTAAAAGGACTCATATAAAAGTTCTGCAACGTCCACAACCAACCAGCCAGCCAGCCGCTCCCGGAAAAACGAAAAGACAATGTCTACTTGCGGCCACACAGTGATTCGTATTTCGACTTGATTGCCCGTCGGTTTACTTTAAACTCCTCAAACCATGCTAAAAGCTGGCCTACTGTAGGCGATTCTGCTTTGTTCCACAATTTCAACACTTCGATTGTGCGAGCCACGTTGTGACCGAAGTGTTCGCGAATGTATTGAAGATCGTCTGAGCTGATAAAACAGGCACCGAGATTTTCCCATAATGATCCATTGACGAGAGCGCATGCTCTGATCAGCTGATGGGATACCAGAGCATCATCAGCGGGAAAAGAATCTAAAATACAATTATACTTAATTAATTAACTATAAGAGAAAAGGTCGAAAACAGAGATGAGAACTGTATAGCCAGTTCATCTGATCGAACCCGGGCGGCCTTCTTCCAATCCTCCTGGCTTGCGAACTTGAGTCCGGGCCTCGGCATGACCCTCTCGAGCCGGAGCGGCATCCTTCAAGTTTCGAGTCTGAGATGCCACTATATGAGCGCGGTTGCTTTCTCCACAACTCCGGGTGAAAGAAAGACGCGATACTTGATCGCCTGCTTCACTAAAACGGATGGCTTGGCGTCACTTACTATTTACAGGTGTACTGTTTATAGCTTCCAAAACAACTGCTATGGAGGGTACCGCAAGCAGAGCATCTGGCTGACATTAGGCTGCAACCGAACTGAAGACCTACCACGTGATGCTTTGGCCCAAAACAACGGTTATGTCATCTATTAGAGAAGCGCGAATCGGTCCGTTCGCTTGATATTTACGACAAGTGTCTCTTCGAAATTGTTACGACCCTCGATCCCGGGGCTCGTATCAATTTTTTTAACTAAACAATAATTATGCGATGAAGCTGCGCAAAAGTACGCAGTAGGTGCGTGCGTAGTTAAAAATGGCTTCGGATAAGGAACACGATGACGTTGATTTAGACGAGCTCTTAGCGGGTACCGTGTATTGCACACAAACCTAACCTTTTCACTTTTTACCGAATTTCTAGAGTCGCTAAAAGATTTCGACAAAACTCCCTCTGCATCATCGGCAGCCGAAACGTCGGTGGACGCGACGTCGACGAAGTCCTCCGACGAGGCCCCCGATCCCCTCGACGAAGCTCTAAGCGCCGAAGTGGCTCGCAAAGCAGCCGAGGAACTCGATCAGGCGATGAACATGCTAGCCGGCGAAAATCCCGACGTCTTTCGTCGGCTCGAAGAATTCGCGCAAGGATTCGAGGCGTCGCTCTTGGAACAGAAAGGAAAGTCCGAAGGAGAGGAGTCTCCCGTCGCGGGTGCAGCGGGAGCTGAAGGAGGAGGAGAAGGAGGAGGAAGCGTTCAAGATAAGATGAAGAAAACATTGGAACAAATGCAGAAAGACGCAAAGGACATCAAAGTGAGAATGTATAGGAGTTGGGGCTTGCGTTTGGCTAATAGTTGGTCATTTATTTCTCTTCCATTTGTCTTCAAGATTTTTTATACAATAACCGTATGTGTGTTTCTAATATGATATCTTTTTAGAATGCCGAGGTTCCTCCTGATAGTCCTGGAAGTCCTGAAGAGATGTTCAAGGCACTTTCGGGCATGGTTCTCGGAAGTGATGCTCCTAGTGAAGGAGCTGATGAAGATGGCTCGGGAATCATTCCAATGATGCAACAAATGATGAAGAATCTGCTATCAAAAGACGTTCTATATCCAGCCATAAAAGACATCCGTGATAAAGTGAGATAATCGATATAGATTATTTTATTTTGAGACGCGTTTTTATAGTATCCTGATTGGTTGAAAGAAAAGGGGGGAGAACTGCCTGAAGATCAACTGAAGAACTACAAGGAGCAACTCAACGTAATGAACAAAGTCTGCGCTGAATTCGAAAGCGAAAAGGCAGATGACGACGAAACCGTGAAGAACAGACGATTCAACGAAATAGTGCAATTAATGCAAAAAGTATAAAATTCACACAACAAGAGATAGGTAATTGAAACTCGTTTCTATAGATGCAGGAGTATGGACACCCTCCTTCAGATCTCATAGGAGGAGAGGTAAATACATCAATAATTAATTAGACAAATTTTTAATTTTTTTGCCTAGGTTCCAGGCTTGGACTTTGATCCAACGAAACTACCCGGTCTAGACGGCGGAAAGTGCGCCATAATGTAATGCGTTTTTCTATTTCTACGCACTACAGTACTTTTTGCGCAAATCTACTCGCAGTCTACGTCGTTCTGCGCAATGGAAGCACCGTCTCGCGTCGCCGTACTTGGCGGCGGCATATCGGGTCTCGTCGCTGCTTGGCGACTCAGCGCTCGTCTCGACCCGCGTCAAATTGTCGTCCTAGAGGCGTCCGATCGTCTCGGCGGCTGGATCGACACGACGCGGCCCGACGACGGCGCCGTCTTCGAGCACGGACCGCGCGGCATTCGGCTCGCCGGTCGCGGCGGCAAAGTCGCTCTGTGTCTCGTCGAAGAGCTCGGTCTCGCGAATTCTCTGCTTCCGGTGGCGCGCGCTAACGCCGCGGCGCGCACTCGTCTCATCTACGCAAACGGCGGGATACACCGACTTCCGTCGAGCATCGGGGGCGCACTCAAAACGCCGGCTTTTTTATCCGAACCCCTTTGGAAGCCCCTCGTGCGCGAGTCGACGTCAAACAGAAGGGATATCGTAGGGGGCGGGGACGTTAGCGTACACGAATTTTTTCGCAACGGATTCGGTTTAGAAGTGAGCCCTGCATATATTAGAGAGCTATTCTTTGATTTTCTATTTAGGTAGCAGATATGTTAGTCGATCCGCTGTGTCGGGGAATTTTCGCTAGTAGTCCGAAGTCGCTTAGCGCGCGCGGCTGCTTTCCCGCTCTTTGGGAATACGTGCGACAAAAGGGGTCTATTATTCGAGGGGCGTTACTCACAAAACAAGGTGGGGAAGCTTGATTGAAATTATATATGTATTTATATGCGTGGGCGTGGTTCTTAGATAGGTCTAATTGGCCCGATTGTGATCTCGTTAGACGAGCGTCAGCTGAGAAGTGGCAGGTTCAGTGGACGTTGAAAAATGGGCTTGAGATGCTTCCTAATCGACTTGGTGAACTCTTGCGTGGGCGTGGCGTAGACATACGTCTGGGAGTGCCTTGCACAAAGCTTGAGTTTAGCGAAAATAAAAGAGTCAAAGTAGGAGACATAGAATGTGAGAAAATATAGTTGTAGAAGGGCTAAATAGATTGATACGCAAGATGGCAATAGTCTGATGGTAGATCAAATTATCAGTGCCATTCCTTCTCGTTGTAAGAAAGACATTCTAAAATAATATGTCAATGGTTAGGTATCATTGTCTTTAGCACTTGCTTCTCTGTTGGCTTCTGAGCATAATTCACTGCGTGAGAAATTGAGTCTCTCGCAGGCTGTTACAGTTGGGGTTGTCAGCATTGAATTTTCCGGCCACGTTTTGCCATTTGAGGTGCTGGGTTGAAGGGTGCTAAATATATTTTTTATTTATTTCTATGTATGTGAAAGGGGTTTGGGTATCTCGTGCCGTCCAATCAACCGCCTAAGATTCTTGGAGTCATATTTGATTCTTGCGGTTTTCCGGATCAGGATCGAAAAGACGACAAAGCTTCCACACGACTAACGGTAGCATTTGAATATCATATTTATACCTGCGTGGACGAAACTTTTAGGTTATGCTTGGAGGCGAGTGGTTCGATGAATTGTTTGGAGGAAAGGATGAGAGCTATATAACCAGCATTGCCCTAGAAACGCTTGCCGAACACTTGGGCATCAAAGCAGAGCCAAACAGAGTCATAACAAAAATACAAAGAGTTAGACGACGCAATACAAAATCTGCACAGTTCAAATTATTTTCTGCAGAATTGTCTTCCTCAGTATCCTGTAGGTCATGTGGATACATTAGGTAAAAATGCAAATGAAAATTTTTATCTGATATTTTTCACTATCGCTAGACGAAATTTGGACGTATATTGATCAAAAGAAGCTTCCGCTAACATTGACCGGTCTGTCATATAAAGGAGTCGGACTTGTCGATTGCATTGTAAATGCCGGCGAAGCAGCAGAAACGGTAGCAAAGAAAATTAACGCACGTTAAAATGCGGAAGTTTTAGTTACCTCAACAATCGCCTCTTTTATAATCACTTAGTGCACACGTGCTAAGCGAGGGGCGTGCCTAGCTGACTGCTTCCTCTCCTTGACGTCATCGTGGAAACGCACGAGCCAATCGCACACGAGACGTCGAGTCACGCCACCGAAGTCAGCTTGGGCTATGGATTTGGTTCTCGCTGCGGCAGACAGGCACTTTCTCACTCCGTACGTCTACCCGACGAGCGTGCCCGAGGAGAACGTCGTCCGACAGGCTCTCAGCCTCATCGTTATCACGATCGTCGGCGGCTACTTCCTGTATTTCTCATTTGCTAGCTTGAGCTACGCGTTCATTTTCGACAAGAACGTGCTGAAGCATCCGCAAATACTGAAGAATCAAGTGAGGAAGGAAATCATCTACACGTCGTGGGCTGCGCCCTTCATGTCCGTTCCTACGGCGTTGCTCTTCCTTCTCGAGGTACAGTACTGATTGATTAATTGACTTCGTAGTCGCTGACGTCATGTGTCATAAAAAATTATTAAATAGCCATTAGGTTCCAAGAAGGAATGCAGGAATGGCATTACCTTATTTAATTATACAAAAAGTACAGTTATTTCGGACATACTATACATAATACATAGTATCAATTAAATAAGAGACAGATTGACACATGTATTTCTATTTATTAGGTTCGTGGCTACACAAAGCTTTATGATAACATCGAAGGCACGTGGGGATGGTCTTATGTAATTCTGAGTATGCTCGGCTTTCTCTTTTTCAACGACATGGCCATCTATTGGATCCATCGCGGCCTTCATCATCCGCTACTTTATAAGCGTCTTCACAAGCCCCATCATCAATGGAAAGTGCCCACTCCTTTCGCAAGCCACGCCTTTCATCCCATTGACGGTTTTCTGCAGAGCTGTCCGTATCATATTTATCCGCTTCTCTTTCCTCTTCATAAGGTCGTCTATCTGAGTCTGTTTGTTATTGTTAATATTTGGACGATATCGATTCACGATGCCGACTATCGAGTGCCGAAAATACTTCGACCTTATGTCAATGGCTCGGCTCATCACTCGGATCACCACACGTTTTTTAACTGCAACTATGGGCAATACTTTACGTTGTGGGATCGCATTGGTGGCTCGTTTCGATCACCGACTGGATTTGAGGGAAAATCGCCGAAAGATGAAGTCTATGCAGCAATGAGACAGAAGACTGGAGATAGGAACACGGATAAAATGAAAGGCATGTAATTTTGTAAGTGTCACGTGTGTTGTACTGTACGTTTTTGGATACCCGTACAATGCGTCATCTAATGGAAGAAAAAGAAATGCGTCACCACGTGTGTAATGACTGTAAGACACTCCCACGTCCATATAAGGGAGTCGGTGCATGCTCTCCTCTCGTGACAGTGCAACTACCGACCATAGTTGCGACCGCGTATGGAAGCGTCGAGTAGCCGCACGCTCTCGAATCGAGCGCTCAGCGCTCTCGAACCGTCTCACACGACCGACGCCGATCGCGTCGAACGTCTCGATCTCACTCGAAACCATTTCGACGTACTACCGAAGGAAATCGCCGCATTTCGCTTCCTTCGTCACCTCGACGTGTCGCGCAACGCGATTCGCGTTTTCGACGACGCAATCGTGCAGCTGGGCGTCCTTCGGACGCTCGACGCGCGTGAAAATCGCCTCGATTCGCTGCCGAACGATTTCGAACGACTCGTCGCGCTCGAGGAGCTCAATCTGAGCGGAAATCGATTCGACGCGTTTCCGCGACAGCTTTTCGCCATGCCGAACGTGCGCGATCTACAACTGGGCGGAAATGAAATCGAAATCGTCCCGAAAGAAATCGGAGAAATGATAGGGTGAGAATGCGTTGCGTATTTTTGCGCAACTTTACGCAATTTTTCTCTACGCAGCTTGAGACATTTGTATCTGGGCGGAAATCGGCTCACGGCACTTCCTCCCAGTCTCAGTCAACTTCTCAACTTGGAAACGTTGCACGTGAACAAAAATCGAATCGAAGCGCTTCCTCCCGAACTCAAATTGCTTTCGAAACTCGAAACGCTTAGTCTCCATGACAACCGATTGGAATCTCTTCCCGCCGGCTTCCTCAGTTTTGTCAAATTACGAAACATCAGTTTGAGAGATAATCCCCTATGCTCTCGTTTCGTGCGCGACCACGCCTTCGAAGTCCCTTCGCTATTAGAGCTAGCCGGTCGAGCCGTGAAGCATTATAATATGGGCTATGGTCCCCGTGATATTCCAAGAACGCTGGTGACGTACTTGGACAGTGCAAAGTGCTGTGACAATCCCAAGTGTCGGGGCGTCTATTTCAGCTCCCACGTGCGGCATGTCAAATTTGTGGACTTCTGCGGGAAGTACAGTCTGCCTTTGATGCACTTTTTGTGCAGCGAGTGCTTGAACGAATCCAGTGGCAGTAGTGGAAGTGAGGATGAAGAGGAAGAGGCAAAGAAACTGAAGAAAGTTCTACTAGGATAGGAAAAAAAGAACTTACTAAAATAGGGGGGAAGAAAACTAGAGTCCCTAATATAAACAAAAGGAGTCCTGGTGCTTTAAAAATTTTTATAGGTGTCATACCTAATAGATATTTATTTATTTATTGATACTTCATAGAATCGTTTGTCCGTACGTAGCGTGACCTCGTAACCTGCTGTCGCGTTGGTTTTATTGGTACTGTAATGAATTAAAGAGGTACATGTATACAAGTGCGGCACGTGCTCGTGCGAAGAGTGCGAAGCGAAGAGTAGTGCGAAGTCTTCGTAGCGTACGCTACCATCCAAAATGGCTGACGACGAAGAAGAATCGGAACTGATAACTCTGCTTTCGACGAGTCTAAAAGGTATCTGGCTTTGTGAACGTGGTTTTTTAACCGATTGGTTGCAGAGAAGTGGCTTCGCGATCCCGATTTCCTCGTCTACGTGAACGATCTGTGCGCAATGGGAATCGAGCGACTAGGCAAGAGGCAACGAAGCACCTCTCGTTGATATTTACGGTTCGTACAGCTCTAGAACCCAATCGACTCGCCGAAGAACGCCATCAGATCCTCGAACGAACGCAGGATCTCGCATTCGAGAATTACAAGACGTTCGTCGAAACGGCGGAATGCTCGCGCGAGATTTATCAAGATGTAGCCCAATGATAATTCTAATAATAATAAAAACGCGGTAACGCGTTCGTTTACTCGCGCGCTCTAGTTCAATTGCGCTGAAGGCGCCGTCGAAAAGTTGCTGGATCAACTTCCGGAATTCCGCGCCAAGTGCGGGGAATTCGAAAAGAAAGCGCAAGAAATTGCCTCGAGGTAGGCATGGGGTGACCACCTGAGAGGGAAATTAGGTTTCGTTGAGATATTCTTATTGAATTAGCTCCACAAAGAGTCTGTTGCAATTTTATTGTGTAGGCGTAAACTAAACACGGCTCTTCTGGCGAGGCACACCCATCTGCTGGAGATATTGGAGATACCGCAGGTGAGAAAGAAAAAAAGACGAGTGTTGCGAATTTATGTAATGGCCGGCGCGCGCGCTTTAGTTAATGGACACGTGCGTGAGGAATGCGTACTACGAAGAGGCATTGGAATTGTCGGCTCACGTGCGTCAGCTTGAACGAAAACATAGCGGAATCGCTATTATGCAAGTGAGTGGTGTAATGTCTAAATAAGGCCTGCCCGTCAACCCACGCACTCGCCTGACCCAATCCAGTCAGTCATTTCATTCACGAAGAAAAAGCGCGGGACTTGTTCTGCGCGCGCTCTCCCTTACCGTTCTTTGTGACTGAGTTATCTCCGCGCGCGCGCGCGCGGGGGCGGACTCCCCAACTGATTTCATTCATGGCGCACTGACTGATTGCGGGCGCGGCGGCATCCCTGACTGAATGCCGCATTAGTATTCGTTTATTGACTGGCAATCCGCGCACGTTGGCGGGGCGCGGCGCTTTTTTATTCCCCGCGCACGATGCACAACGTTCAACGCTTGCCAGCTGTCCAAGTTGATTTAGATACATTAGTCTAGACGGCGCATTTAGATGTGCCCGCGCTCGCGAAGACGGAGAAATGCTCGCCTACGCTCCGTCTAAATACACGCATTTGACCGACTTCCTCGTGACTTGTTTTCTTCGGGTGGTCTGTGAGAAAATTAATGGTCTCCGCTCTCCTTCGGGAAACCCCGCAGGGTATTGTGTCCGATGTCAAACGATCGGTGCAGCTCATGCTCACGCAGCTGCTTCAGCAATTGCGCGCCAATATCCAATTGCCTCAGTGTCTCAAGGTAATTGGCTACCTGAGGCGATTGGACGCCTTTAGCGAGGCTGAATTGCGCATAAAGTTTCTGCAAGTACAAACAAACTCTGCATACATTGGCGGCCAGTTCTAGTTGGCATTCATAGGCTCGCGATGCGTGGTTTCAAGGTGTTCTTAGCAAAATTCCGATTGATGACGGTAGGCACGCGCTGCTAGCGCACTTTACACGTCTAACCGGTTTTTTTTCCGTTTTCAGCCTATCAACACGCGAGCAAAACGATGGAAGTGAGTCGCGTGCATCTTTTCGACATCATAACGCAGTATCGCGCGATTTTCTCCGACGACGAACACGCGTCGCTGACGAGACATGCGCAGAGCGACGGCAATTTGGCGGGCATATTTCACAGCTGGGTCATACGAAAAGTGAGCGCGCCTACCCGATGAAATCACGACGAAACAATGTCCGCGCTCTTTTCGTGTGAACAGGTGACCTCATTTCTAAGAACCCTTGAATGGGATCTTGACCGCGGCGTGGGAGGAAGGTTGGACTCCCTACTGGGCCAGTGCATGTACTTCGGTTTATCGCTGGGGCGCGTCGGCGCCGACTTTCGCTCCCTCGCCGCGCCTCTGTTCCAGAACGCCGCTCTGGAAGCGTTCGAAACAGCTATAGAGACGGCGCAAGAAAAGTAAATATAGAACCAGTCAGAAAGCCGGTAAAGAGATGTTTCGCCTCTAGATTCGTAGCCACGATGAAACGATACACGCTAACGTCCGTCCCGGGTCTCCTAAGCACGCCGTCGTCATCAAACTCCCTTCCCCTCTCCCCACCCCACTCAATCCTAAATCACCCTCCCTTAGCTCGAATAACGAACGCAATTCTCACCGCTCTCAACGATTTGCGAGCATGCGCGCCAATCTCGATCGCTCTCGCCGTCGTGAGACGAATCGACTCGGCGCTCCGAAGCGTCGTCGCCTCCGTAGCCGAGTACAGTAGGTAGGGATCGAATGACACGCGACGCGCACGTCCAAACGCTATCTATAGACATCGCGTATATATAGATCGCAAGGAAATGCCTTAGATGCCGAAGAGAAGCGGCTACTTCGCGACATGTGTTTATGCGTTGCCAACGATTTTCTACCGTTTGTATCCCGTTGCGTCGAGACGATATATCCGCGCGAACGTCTTCTCGCTCACCTCGGTCGCAAATCCTCTCGAACGAAGCAATTTTCCCCGAACAATGTCAGCAGATCCGAATCCCCGACGACGGTTGCGATCGAAGTCGAGGAGCTGCTGAATCCGCTAGCGGACCTCCTCGTGGACGCCAGCCCTTCCGGATTGCTTCCGGGTGAAAACGTGTCGACGTCGGTAGCCGCGGCCGGCGGCAGTGGCAGTAAAAGCGAAGTGGAGGAAAGAGTTCTGACCGCAGACTACGTAACATCGGGACCGCTAGCTGACCTAGACTCTGAACTGGAAGGTGGACAAGGTGGTGGCGGGAACGAATGAAATGAGAACGTACGTAGAAGCAATTAGCTTTTCGAATCTAGAAAAGAATACTAAATAGAAGAAGAACGGAATCTTGCCTTGGCGACTTTTCTTCCTTCGAATGTACAGAATAGAAGCTCGCTAAAAAGGCGTCTGACTCGTTTTAGCCGTTGGGTGTCGATTTAGGATCGGTGCCAGCTGGGACTTTTTTTCTTTCGGTGGGAATCTTTGGGTTTTCGCTTTCAGCGGATAGGAGTTATTAAAAATTTGCCTCTTCATCGTGAGTCACCGTCAAGTTTGTTGACCTTTTTTACCCTTTGCACTTAAAATGAGAAACCTTGTTGAGAGACCGCGTCTGCACAAAGCCAATTCCTTTCCGCGCGTCGTCCGTATATGCACGTGCTGAGTTTATATCAACGCTCAAAGTGGCATTTTTCGTATGAAAATTTGCGGTCGAGGCGGACAAAACGGCCCCGGTTTGCGTGCAAGCGAACCGCGACGTCCGTTTCACGGTGTTCTAAAACGAAAAGAGCAACGGCGTGGGCATAGTCGATCCAAGGTGGAAGAAGCCTAATTCGTTTAGGCAAAGGCACTCTTTGTCGGGAGTGGGGCGGCCGAAATAGCACTTGTAATGTAATTTCCCCCTCCCTCGCTTGCGCTAACAAATATAAGAGCGAGACACCAAACCGGTTAGCCAGTGTTGGTTCGCTCTCCTCTGTGCAGCGAAAGCGTCGATTTAGCCCGTCTTTCCTTCGTCACGTGTCAATGCGCGGATTTCCCGAGGACAGTCAACGTTTATCGAGCGCACAAAACAGCGCCAGCGGCTCTTACCCGCAACAGCAACAGCAGTTGGTACGAGAGACCGCGCGATTGGAGCTCTCCTTTCAAAACATCCCTCTCTAGGCCTCCTACTACGATCTCTACGCGCCGTATAACCCGTGCGCCGCCACCGTCGCACACGAAGCGTCGACGGCAAGTGCGTTGGCGACTCCTCACTACTCTGACTACGGTTGCGAGTACGAATATCCAGCCTATCCGGCGTACGAAGCGCCTCCTATCAAAGGTATGTGGCTCTCATTGTTTTCCTTACACGCGAATAAGGGCGTGGTTCATCGGGGTCCCCAAGGTGCTCGATGGCCCCCCTTTCTCGTGACTTATTCATGAGATAGATTGATAGTCAGTTGGTGCGGTAGAATTTTCGGTGGCTTAGTCCGAATACGCGAGTGAATACGCGAGTGAATAGGCGATGAAGGAAATGAAAGTTTAGTAGGGCGCTGTCAGTGTGAGTACACTCACTGGCTAGATTATATTATGCGGCTTGCGGTTTCATAAAGTTTGGCTAAACTTCGACAGTTAGGACGTGCGTCGTTTAGAAATCGGTTAGTCGGCTTTTTGACTGCGATATGATGACCGAAAAAAAGATACGTAATGACCCAAGAACGCGCGTCGTTGTACGACTTCGCGCCCAGTCTTAACGCGTCCCCGCCCAAAGAGACGATAATTGAGCCGTAGAGTGGCTGCATGCACCCCAGACCCGTCGCCCCTGCGCTGCGGGCAAATTGAATGACGACAAAACGGGAAGCCGCTCAATCGCGAACCAGATTGACGCACGACGTGCGCGCGTGCCTGACCCCCACGCTTCAAAGCCCCGCCGAGCGTAGGAGAAAACCACGAATTAACTCCCGCACGAAATCGATCGCTTTTCTTTCGCGCGCGCGCTCGCGGGGGGAAATAGTGTGCGCGTGATTGACCGAAGCCCCATCGTAGTCGGTTTCCGGAAATGGGCCGGATCGTACCAGAGAGCCTCCGTAGCTAGGGAGCGATAGGGTTCATTACCCTACTTATTTGCTTAAAGTCGTCATTTCCTTCTACCCCAGTCGAACGAACGACCGACTGCCTCTGGGAGGGCACGCAATACATGGACATGGACTTGGAGCCCCCAGCCGCGATCGCGCCCCTCGCCGTCGCCGAACCGAACCCCGAACAGGAGAGCATCATATCGTCGATCGTCAACGGAATGATCACGGGTAGCGACATCGACGACGACGAGAGCAGCATCTTTCTTCCGATCGTCAAGCCCGAAGACGAATGCGAGGATTGCGGCGGCGTAAAGGTCGGCGGCGGCGCCAGCGACGACGACGCGCTACCGACGCCGCCGTACGAACACCAAGCGTTGGGTCAACAAAGCCCCGAGTCGACTATCGACGATATGGGACACGCCCAAGGTAAAACGACACGCCGTCGAGCCCACACGCACACGCGCTCGTCCGGCCGGCGTTCAGTCATCGAGTGACTGGCCGATTTGCCGCCGATTTTCCCCTTTGCGCGCAAAAACGTGTTTTCTTCGCGCCACACCCTTTTTTCTCCCTGTGATGGAACGCACGCGCGCGCCGGCGATTCGCTAGCCAAATCGGTCAGTCGCCGACGGGGCTCTCGTTTGTAACGCGATATCCCACAAGTATTTTGTATCTAAACACGCGCTGACCTGTCGGATCGCTTCCGCGATTAGCATACGCATGCAATTGCCTCTTTCCTCGTTCCATCCTCGTTCCATCGGGGGCCCCAGAGAATCAATAATTCAATAATCTCACCCACGCACATTCACAGTCTAAACATAGAACAAAAGTGTAATCGAGTTTCTAACTCTTATTCGTCTTCCCCCCTCCTCAGTCGATCTCGGTCTCCATTCGGCCGCCCACCTGAGCGAGTTTCTTCGCCACGGTCAAGACTCCGTTCACACGCTCATGAGTCATACGGGAATGCCGCACAGTCCACCGGCAACGCCTCATTCGCCCGTCGGAACGACGACGCGGGACACGCCTACCGCTGCGACGAGCGTCGCTTCACCGTATCTCATGCCGCCGCCCGCGTACGCGTCGTCGCTCGCCAGCTCCGTCGCCGATACCGGTTCGTATACATGGGATATGATGTTTGATGTTTTATACGTTTTTCCGGGTTTCTTATTAATAGGAAGCCGCAGTCCTACCGCCGTCGCAGTCGCCGCGTCGGCTGGCGGTGGATCGTTTCTGGCTTCTCCTTCGCCTTCCGGGAATCCGTTCGAAGTCAAGTTTCCGAAAAGTAAAGCTATGACGTCAGTAGTTTGCGGCCACAAGGCATGCATTTGAACGAGTTTTTTGGGTGTTCATGGCGCGCATACCTAGGCTTAGTGGAACCGGTTGCATGCTTTGCTTATTTGCTTGCGGAACAATAACAGGTCAAGGTGGCCCCAAGATAGTTCTTAGTTTCTAAGGTTTTACCACCTTTAGATAAAGCGCTGTATTTTTAGTTACCCCGTCTTATGAATCTTTTTACTATAGAAACTGGAACTCCTCTCTTGTGGCAATTCCTTCTCAATCTCCTCGAATCGGACCAGGGCACGGGCATCATATCGTGGATCAATCGGACTTCGCTCGAGTTCAAAATCACCGAACCCACGGAGGTAGCGAAGCGATGGGGAAAGATCAAGAATCGGCCGGCGATGAATTATGAGAAGTTGAGTCGTTCCCTTCGCGGCTACTACTTGAAGGGAATAATGGAAAAGGTCGTCGGCGAGCAATACGCCTATCGATTTAAGTGCCATCCCGATGTGCTCTGCATGGCTCTTGGGGCTCGCGACGCCTCCACGGGCCAACCCTTGATTTGAGCCAAATCTATTATATTCCATTCTCGCTGTTGCCGTACCGTGCAAAGATGCCTCTGCTAATGACGTTAGCTGCAGCCCTTATATATGATCTTTTCTGTTTTATCACTAGTAGTACGAGTAGTAGATCTGTTTGTCTGGGGTTTTATGTTAGCGTATGGTGGCTGTAGCGTGTAGATAGGTTTTAGTTCACCTGTGCGTACTTTTCTTATTGAGCTTTTAGCAGATATTTCTTTTCTGCATTTTTTTGGTCATTGGTTCGATTATTTGTTATGAGGGACGCTCGTGCTGAAGAGCCGACATGAGTTTTTAGTCGAAATTTTACTTGCAGATCTATATCGTAAAATGTACAGATTACGAATAAAAAATACGCAAGCTGATATCTATCGCCACGTGATATACAGTAATGACATCATCCCGATGACGTCGATGACGTAACGCTTTGACCTCTCGTTTGAATCGTTCGAACGAAACGATTAGCGCGCGGGCGAGACTTGCTTTCGGTTCGAATAACGGGAAAGTGCGCGAGAAATCGGATTTAAAACGCTTAGGCGACGACAAATCGGATATCCAAGGGTCAACCCGATCTCTCTACGCCCAACGAACGTACGAACGGACGAATCGGAGCCCGAAACGCCGCGCACGGCCCGCTACGACATCGAAATCGTCTCGTTGGCTCGCGAGCCAAGCAGATTGTAACAAGGAATACTTCCGGTCAGTTCGTAGCGCTGGATTTTGCTACTATGGTAGTTCGGTCACGAAGAGGGCGTGTAACAACGCTGCGATAGTACACGTATGTTGCTTGGATGTAGTTCTCGCTGTCAGACCCCGTTTCAGTAGACGCGAGGATAGCTTCGAATGGGCGGGGGGCCCTCGAGAGGAAACGACGACGTCGGCGTTCGCGCTCGTCTGTCGACGACCGTTTCTAGCGCGCAAAATACGCAAAACTCGCAGTCGAACGACATCGTTCCGAAAGTGGGGCCTCTTTCGAGGAACCCGTCGCTAAATTCGTCTCTTCCCCGATCAGACGCTGCGCGAGAAATTGCCGATTGGATGTCGTACGACAGTTTGGGCGGATCGACGATACAATCGCACGCGAAATCGTACGCAATGTCGTCGACGTCGCGATTGTTGCGAAGCGGGGGCCCCGCCCCCGCTCCGACAGGAGCGACCGCGCCCTCGTTCGCATCTACGCGCGAATCGGTCGAAATGAAAGACGTTTCGACGCCCGCCGCCGGATCGTCGTCCGTCGGGGCCTCCTATCGGGATCCGAGCGACGCGCCGCTTCGAAAGGTCACCGCGAATCTCATAAAAACGTATAAGCAGATCAACGAGGTACGGCGATCCGTTGCGCATTCGCTCGCCGCGCGCGATAGACGCATCCTTTTAGGTGTACTACGCGCGAAAGCGTCAACGTCAACAGGAACGCGAAACGAGCGCGAATAAGAAAATTCTTCTCAACGACGGCTACGACGACGAGCATTACGACTATATCGTTCGAAACGGCGAAAAGTGGATGGATCGGTACGAAATCGTGAGTCTAATCGGCAAGGGATCGTTCGGACAGGTGCGCCCGCGTGAATGAAATTCGGGTTCCTCGTCGGGGGCCTCACCTCTCGTTTTTTAGGTCGTCAAGGCGTTCGACGATCAGGATAAGGACTACGTCGCTATTAAAATCATTAAGAATAAGAAGCCGTTTTTGAATCAGGCGAAAATCGAGGTGAAATTACTAGAATTGATCAATAAATATGATACGGAGGGAAAATATTACGTCGGTAAGAAAAAAAATCTAATCTGGGGGAGTCGCTTTAATTTTGTGAATTTTTCCAGTTCGTCTAAAACGACATTTTGTATTTCGACGTCATCTCTGTCTCGTCTTCGAGCTTCTTTCATTCAATTTGTACGATCTGTTGCGGAATACGAATTTTCGCGGCGTTTCGCTCAATTTGACGCGAAAGTTTGCTCATCAGCTCTGCACCGCACTGCTCTTTCTCTCGTCACCCGAGCTGAATATTATTCACTGCGATTTAAAACCGGAGAATATTTTATTATGTAATCCCAAACGGAGTGCAATTAAAATAGTCGATTTTGGAAGTTCATGCCAATTAGGAAGTAGGGTAAGAAGCGAGGAGAGAACGATTTATAGAATCTATGGATTCTAATTTATTGGCTTTTTTAGATATATCAGTATATACAGAGTCGATTTTATCGTTCACCCGAAGTTCTATTGGGCGTCGCCTACGACATGGCAATTGATATGTGGAGTCTCGGCTGCATTCTCGTCGAAATGCACACGGGCGAACCCCTCTTCAGCGGAGCAAACGAAGTAAGAGAAAGAAACCCGTGCACCACATATAGGGAGTCTCCCCAGTCTCTATGTATAGAGATACCCAGTTGAATAGGATCATGGGTCACTTGGGCTCCAAAAGGGGGTACATGTACAGTATTCTGACCTTTATTCGCTCCAAAAGAGATCTTCCAATAGAAGCCTTTTCCTTTCCTCTTCTTGGTAGATGAGGAAAGCCACTCAAGTCCTCTTACGTTCTTCTTCTAAGCGAAAGTCTACCTCCTTTCCTGTAGAAAATATTGTATATTCCCTAATGCAAGTAGGAGACTTCCGTATTCCTCACTGCAGGGGGTCAATTGGGCGTTCTAGATTTGGCCTCTGACCTTAATTTAGTCGACCAAATAGAAGCCTTTCCTTCTCTTCTCCGTAGACAGTCTTCCCCGCGGGGCACTTCTCTAATGAAAAGCCACTCAAGGGCTCCTTGCGTTTTTTCCTGTTTCTGTACAAATTATAGTCTCGTAATTATAGAACGACATTCTTTACGCCTATCGCGGTATAAAAAGACTGAGGTCATGCAACTAAAGTTAGCTAACTCAGAAATGCGCGGCAGGCTATAAAGGGCGGCTATTTTCACAACATACACTCTAAGTGGGACAAGACGTTAGGCGCGTCTCTCGTCTTGCATAGGGCCTCATAGGGAAACCCTCCATTCCTTGTACAAACAAATCGCTTCTAAAAATAAGATCTAAAGTAGTCTCATAATTTCTTCCCTCTCTTCTCCTTCCCTTCCAGTTCGATCAAATGTGTAAGATCGTCGAAGTCCTCGGCATTCCCGCCACCCCGTTCCTCGACCAAGGCGCGAAAACCCGGAAGTACTTCGAAAAGAACTCCGACGGGTCTTACTCAGTAAAACGCTCACGTGACAGCAGAAAAGTAAGTCTCGTTTACATAAGTAAAAAATCCTCTATCTTTCAACTTCCATATATAAAGGAATACAAATCCCCGGGCAAACGTCGCCTTCACGACATTCTCGGCTGCGAGACGGGCGGCCCGGGTGGTCGTCGTCAAGGCGAAGCGGGCCACTCCCTCCCAGACTATTTAAAATTTAAAGATCTCATAATGCGCATGCTCGAGTTCGATCCCAAGCGACGCATCACGCCGGCGGAAGCGTTGAAGCACAGCTTCTTCAAAAAGACCGCCGACGAGGCGACGAACACTGCCGCGGCCGGGGGCCCCATTGGGGTCCCGTTGTCGCCGGACTATAGCGGGGGCGTGGCCGATAGTAGATTAGTGCGTGAGTGCGATCGACCCGTTGCGCCGCATGCGCAGTTGAATAGTCAGGACGGTGGCGGCGGGGGATCGGGTGGGCGTGGCAGTGGCGGGGACGATGCCTCTCCTATGGTTGGGGTCGTGGTGCAGAATTAGAAAAAATTTGATTGGGTGATTGTCACGTGGCTGGTGCGGGGTTAGAGTTTTTGATTGTATGTGCATAAACGTGAAGGGTTTAGTTTCTTATTTGTAAATATAATGTACAGTTATTGGGTTCCGTGCAACTGTTTCGTTGTGCGATCGCTCGCGTGGGGGGGGGGGGGGGGGGGGGGGGGGGGAGGAGAATTCAGATGCTTTGTGCATTTATTTTAATTCGTTTGATTAATTAAGGTGGGTAGACAGGTCTCTCCGTACGTAGACGGCGTAAGTGAAGCGGGCTGCTCAGTAATTTGAATGCAAGAACCATTTATCTATTCACTAGCGCTCGACGAAAAAAAAAGCAGCAGAAGCAAAAACAGACAACATACACGTAAGAGGTTCAATTTGAGATCGCACCGCATTTGGCTAAGAAACCTTTACTTACTTAAGAACGGATGAATACAGCTCAGAGCCTCGTACCTTGTTTCTCAGTGCACTCGAAGACTTTCGGCACAGATGGCTTGATTGTCTGGGTTGTAGACATTAGCGACTTGAAATATCTTCAGTTCGTCTACTCCCACGATATTGGGAAAGTGAGCGACGACCTGATCATTGATTGACACGGCGAAATAGGTGCTCGAGATCGAAGCGGACATCGTGAAAGACGAGCCAGGACTTCCGAAGTTGTCTGGAAATGGAATTCTCGTCTCGTTGCCCCAGTTGCCGTTCACCATGTGATTGAGAACGATTACTGACGGCTGTGGATGGTGCCAGCGCGGATTGACGAGAAGAGGAATGTTGGTATCGTTGGTTATGTAATAATAACCAAAAGACTTCGGGCCTGACTGCACCGTTCCTTGGAGGGTGACAGCGCTTTGCAGAGACAGCAGAGTGTTGATCGCAAATGGCAGAGTGAAGCAACCCATGACGCGAGTCTTGTTCGAACCTGAGAGGGGCAAGGTAACGAATGAGAACAAAAGCGTCTGCTTCTTCAGATGACCCCGAGGTGCAAAGGCAACATAGTCTGATGCGTTTAATTCTGTCGCGCGTCTAGCGCGTAATCAAGTCACTTTTGAGAAGATAACAGTGAGCGGAGTCAGCAAGAGATTTCGTGCAATGAAGTTCCTCAACTGGAGAGAGCATTCTTGGGTAGAGGATACACCCAATGCACTTGCGGTAAAGAGAGTTTTCCTTCTATTTGAGATTTTGTTGTAGCGCCGGTTTGCTAGGCATCTTGTGAGAGACGCCAGGGCAGATGTTGTTATTGTTGGAAGCCCATGCAGCGCTACTTGTGAGTGGTTTCCCTGTATCTACCGGATAGGATATATACCGAGTACTATTTTTGTCATATGAGCTGCACGATTTTTTTGCTTAATTACTTAGATTTTTTGAGCAGCTGGCGGACCTCTTTCATCTTCCCCTGTCAGAGGTGAGTGAAAAGTAATAAATTGTGAATTGAATTGGTAAACAAAGGGTGCAGGAATTCATTCAGACACTCAGCACAAAGAAAGACAAAGTAGAGACACACGAAAGAGTCTTTGAATTACGTCACTCTTTGCAAATCTAAAACGATATTCACTCGCACGAAAAGTCACTGTGATCCGTGTACCGTTTTGCTTTAGCGCACTTTGAAGGAGTGACAGATATTCGGATGATCTCCTCCTATGTCATTTAAGATGACCAATTCGTGCGTATCACCTGGTTTCACGGTGTAGGAATACGTCGAGAATAAGAGTGATCTGAAATTCGTTGTCTAAGAGTGAACTGAAATCGTGAAAGGCGAGCGAGGTTCTCCGAATCTAGGAGGAAAAGAAGCAACCTTTAGCTTTTGAAGGGTGCCGTTCACTATGCGACTAAGGTATATGAGCTTTTCCTTTCCCCCGCACCAGATGTTCATAATAAGAGGATGATCGGCACTATCCGCGATCAAAATGAAAAGAAATCCAGCCGAATTCGACGTAAACGTTCCGCTGAGAATGACGGTGTTGTTCAGGGAGAGCGACGTCTGAATCATCATCAATGGGACAAGCCAGTATGCAGCCGCAGAAGAAAAAACGGGTCGGGAATGAGCAAGATCAAGATTGCGAGTTTTTCTTTTTATCTGTGCCCCGAGTCACCTGCTCAGTCAGCTGGTGCGTCACCCGTTTCGCGTTTAATTAAAGCCAGAGCGCGTCGGTGATGTGAGTTTTGCTGCTAATTTTTTTTCCTAGTCGTTACTGATATATCTGGGTGACTTCTCACCTCTCCAGACTCCGTCAGGCTGGCCTAACGCACAGAAAGGTGAGTGTAATCGTCTCTGCGTCCGTAGGTCTAGTTTTCTTCGTTCTAAATAACGAGGCTGATCGCGTTGTTTTAATTAAAGTTGCGTATTAGGAAGTGAAGGGTTACCCCTCTATTCCTCACCGACAGCGTAAGTGAAGCGGGCTGCTCAGTAATTTGAATGCAAGAACCATTTCTCTATTCACTAGCGCGCGACGAAAAAAAGCAGCAGAAGCAAAAAACAGACAACATACACGCAAGAGGTTCAATTGAGATCGCACCGCCTTTGGCTAAGAAACCTTTACTTTACTTAGGAACGGACGCATTTATCTCAGAGCCTCGTACCTTGTTTCTCACTTCACTTGAAGACTTTCGGCACAGATGGCTTGATTGTCTGGGGAGTTGACATTAGCGACTTGAAATATCTTCAGTTCGTCTGCTCCCGCGTCATTGGGAAAGTGAGCGACGACCTGATCATTGATTGACACGGCGAAAGTGGTGCTCGAGATCGAAGCGGACATCGTGAAAGACGAGCCAGGACTTCCGAAGTTGTCTGGAAATGGAATTCTCGTCTCGTTGCCCCATTTGCCGTTCACCATGTGATTGAGAACGATTACGTCGCTGTCTACATACTTATAGGCCTTCCAGCGCGGATTGACGACAAGAGGAATGTTGGTATCGTTGGTCATGTAATAATAGCCAAAAGACTTCGGTTCTGACTGCACCGTTCCGCGAAGGATGACAGCGCTTTGCAGAGACAGCAGAGTGTTGATCGCCAATGGCAGAGTAAAGCAACCCATGACGCGAATCTTCTTGGAGCTGAGAGGAGCAAGTTGAGCTGAGAAGGGTAACGAATGAACACAAGCCTCGAATTCTCGTTTATATCTCCACCAGGCAATTAACGGTGCGAGATTCTCGCTTTGATTTCCAGGTGAGCAGCTGTGAGTCACCAGCAAGAAATTTTCAGGCGGTGTGAAGTTTCTCTACTGGAGGGAGCATTCTGTGGTAGGTATTCGCAGCAAAGAGAGTTTCTCTATTTGTGGAGGTTTTGTCGGAGTGCCGTTCTGCTAGTCATCTTGTAAGAGGCGTCGCATCGCGTCGCGGCTAGGAGCGTTTTCGGTCTGCTAGACATCCTGCGGGATGCGTCAAGAAGGCATTATTGAGCAGCTGTGAGTCATCAGCAAGAAATTTTCATGCAGTGCGAGGTTTCTCTACCGGAGAGAGCATTCTGTGGCAGGCATTCGTAGTAAAGAGAGTTTCTCTAGCTGTGGAGGTTTTGTCGTAGCGCCGGTCTGCTAGTCATCTTGGCGTGGTTAGGGGCGTTAATTGTAAGTTGAAAGGAAAAAGAAAAATATTCTAGGGTTAGTCAGCTGGTGCGTCACCTTTCCTTCATTTGAGCCGGATGGCTGATTTTCACTCCTATTTTTTGTTAGCAAAACGTGCTGAAAATAAATGTTCACCCTCCAACCACTGTCGAGCTAAGTGGATTTTAATTAATGTAATTAACGTGAAGATCGTACTAGAATTTTCTCTGCTGTTACGATGCTCTAGGCACATCATTCACTCCATGCACGCGGTCCGTGGGTGGACCGTTGTGGACACATAAAGGAGGATCTTCCCACTGATGCATGTCGAACGACTGGGAGAAATGCGTGCGTTCTCGTTGGCGATATACGGTTGAGAACTTTGTCCGGAATTAATTAATAGAGACCTCGTCAGTCCTAGCGATTTAGAGGATGTGCACGCTTTACCTGTACGGATTACGCTAAGAAAATCGACTTGTCCACCAAAGGTCCTGGCTCTCTTCTCGAGTTCTGTTCTGCACTCGAAAGGTGCCGCTACGCTCACCTGTCAAGCCATTTGCGCCACGGGATGGAGCGACCAAGTAAGAGTGGAAGACTCGATCACATCGCTCGGATGAGAAAGTTAATTCAGCGGCAAGTTGAAGATGTCCATGCAATGTGGTGAAAGTGTCGATGTACAGTACTTTCTTCCTACGTACAAAGAAAACTTAGAAGCGATTAGAAATAGGGTTGAGTCTGTCTTGACAAAGTTTCTTTGTGGGCAAGGAGAGAAAGAAGTTGGAGCTTATTCCAGTAGTGTCAGTAAGTTCAGACGATGTCGATAATGAAGAACCGTACCCTGGAGGGCATATCGAAGAGTGTTCTCCATAGGCATAGGCAAGAAAACGGCCGTGGATTTGGTATTTCCAAGAGGGAAAGAAGACACTTTCAGACACGCGTAGGAGAGGCTTTACTAAGACATCTGAACAGTTGCTGTGTCTTCCAGAGTGACCACAAAATACTGTTATCTTACTACGGATTT
Organism: Oscarella lobularis; assembly: GCF_947507565.1. Taxonomy (NCBI): domain Eukaryota; kingdom Metazoa; phylum Porifera; class Homoscleromorpha; order Homosclerophorida; family Oscarellidae; genus Oscarella; species Oscarella lobularis. The sequence goes on from NC_089175.1 coordinate 2,277,731, forward strand.
AGCTGCATTGTGAAGCTCGTACTACCAAGAGATACTGCTCTGCAACTCATGACCAAAGCACTGTTTACAAGCGATTTATATAGACTTTTTGGAGAGACTTGCATGCTAGATGGGACCCGTGAAGCTAAAGTTTGGAAATCTACCACCAATTGCTCATGGAATCTACAGTAAACTTCATGCAATACCGTCAATTTTAAAATTGATTTTATTTCTGTTTTTTTTTTTATGTGCAGGAGACATCTACAACAAAAACGAGTGTCCTGTCACTCTATTTGAATCATCATTGGCACAATGAGACAATCCGTGTCGTGGAGTATATGCAGACGAGACGGATGGAATGGAGCAAGATCGCGAGGCTTTCTTTTCATCTGTGCCCGGAGCTCAGTCAGCTGGTGCGTCATCCGGTGATGTGGGCAGGCTGGTCCAACGCACAGAAAGGTGAAAATTCACTTTGCATACATTCAAACACGCATTGTGCCTCTGCGTCCGTAGGTCTAGTTTTCTTCCTTCTAAATAACGAGGCGGATCGCGTTGTTTTAATTTCCTTCATTTGAGCCGGATTGGTTTGCGGCTGATTACTCCTATCTTGTTTGTCAGCGAAACGTGATGAAAATAAGTTTTCACCTTCCAATAACTGTCGAGTTAGTTAGTGTATTTTTCGCCTAGCATGTCCCGGATTGTAAGTGGAATCACGCGTCTTTCTTCGCCTCTGCCGTCCTTCGTGCAAGCTGAACAGCTACGCATTTTGACCAAGCCGGGTCCAGCAAACGTTTCGAGCCGACTTCACACTTGGCGAGAAGTAGGGACCCCCGAAACCCGCGTTGAAAAAGGCGACGATCGAGCGATGCGTAAGCAAATAGACGTATCACGGACATCGGATTAACTCTTCAGGGTCTTGCATAGAGCCGCGGGTTGCAAGCTAATTTGACAACGGCAAGAACCATTTATCTATTCACTCGCACTCGACGAAAAAAAACAACACAGCAGAAAAAAAAACAGACAGCAGACATGCAAGAGGTCCAATTGAGGTCGCGGTTTTTACAGCGGAGCCAATGGTCAAGGCATACGAGAGCGTCGCATTGAGAATTGGCATCTGTCATTTTTTCATTTTTGCAATACTCCGAGTCGGTGACTCTGAGTCCGGAACAGGTGCGCCATACATAAACCGATTCTAATAACTGGTATGCATGTGCCAATTTTTGCTCTTGGTGTGCAGCTACCTGCACCCCTAGCTGAGTTCCTTACAAAATACTCATAGGGATTATGGCCCGGGGACTCGGAATTTACGTGTACCTCCAAGGCCTTTTAGAACTTAATTCGCTCTACTTACGGTCGGAAATCCGAGTCACTGAATTGTAAAGTGCAAACGTGGCTCCTTTACGCTGCCCCAAGAGTGCTTT